>NC_092150.1:10581280-10766280 GCF_045791955.1 Oncorhynchus clarkii lewisi
AGGGGAGAAACAGAGAGAGAGAGAGAGAGAGAGAGAGAGAGGGGAGAAACAGAGAGAGAGAGAGAGAGAGAGAGAGAGAGAGAGAGATGAGAAACAGCGAGAGAGGGGAGAAACAGAGAGAGAGAGAGAGAGAGAGAGGGGAGAAACAGAGAGAGAGAGAGAGAGAGAGAGAGAGGAGAAACAGAGACAGAGAGAGAGAGAGAGAGAGAGAGAGAGAGAGTGAGAGAGAGAGAGAGAGAGAGAGAGAGAGAGAGAGAGGAGAAACAGCGAGAGAGGGGAGAAACAGAGAGAGAGGGGAGAAACAGAGAGAGAGAGAGAGAGAGAGAGAGAGGGGAGAAACAGAGAGAGAGAGAGAGAGAGAGAGAGGGGAGAAACAGAGAGAGAGAGCGAGAGAGAGAGAGAGGAGAAACAGAGAGAGAGAGAGAGAGAGAGAGAGAGAGAGGAGAAACAGCGAGAGAGAGGAGAAACAGAGAGAGAGAGAAAGAGAGAGAGGAGAAACGGAGGGATGGGGGATAGAGTGAGGAGAAAGAAATAAAGAGAGAAAGTAGTGTGAAAGAAAGAGGGGGGAGGAGAAAGAGCAAGAGAGAGAAAACATACATCTATGACTCACCTCACATAAGTGAGATATGAATGTATACATGATAATTTTCTATCTGCTATATTCCATTCAAGGTCTCCCTTCTCTGAACTGTGCCACTTTTGTTGCCGAGATGTCTCCTTCCTACAGTTAGTATAGAAAAGGGTGGACTGTATCTTAGACTAGGTAAAAGAGTGATATTAGTGCATCTGTAGGGATGCATCCAAAATGACACCTTATTCCCTACGTAGTGCACTACTTTCGACCAGGGCCCATAGGCTCTGGACAATTATAGTGCACTATATAAGGTACAGGATGCCATTTGGCATGCATCCAGATCTGATTAACAATGGTTCACTTTTCCATTCCATTGATTCATTCTCCACTGCATGTAAAGAGTAATACATTTCCCATTATACTGTACATTAGAAATATATGTTATTGAATTAAAGAAGAATACTTTATGAATCCATACAAGACAGATATTTTCTTCAAGGGCACAACAGCAGCAGATCTTTCTACGATTTGTAACTAGCAACCCTCTAATAGTTGGCTCAAAACTTCTCATATTCTTTCCACCCGGTCCTTGAATCAAACCAGCAACCTTTCAGTAGCAACCCTGCCCCTCTAACCTAGGTTAACTGCCGCTCAAATTGCAGATGGTCAAATACATTAGACATTATCCAATGTTGCGGTGTGCTTGTTAGGCATTCGGGAATCAACGATGTCTCTCTCACCCGTTTTCAGTGGGAAGTGTTGGCAAAAAGGGTTTCCATACAGTAGCTTTCAGTAGGACCTTACAGTAGCTGTCAGTAGCTGATGGAGATGGATTCTTGGAACTAAGAGAACAGTGTATCTACAATAAGTGCAAGAGTGGAATACACTTGAATACTCTCTGTTCCATCTATTGACTATGATGGTCCAAAGTAGTGCACTATGAAGTGGATATGGGGCCATTTGGGATACCACCTTTATGAAACTCTTGCTGTAACGATAAAAGGCTGAGGATGGATGAAGCCCAGGGGAAATTGACATCATCCTCTACCTTCCTTCTTCTATAAGTGCAATGAGTAATAGCGTCGGAGGGAATGGTGGCCATTTTACGGGCTTGTATATTTTTCTTAGACTATCGTAACTTTTTTGTACACATTGTTTCCGCCATCATTTCCTATGACCGAAAAGAGCTTCTGGACAGCAGAACAGCTATCACTAACCTCCATTTGGACAAGGAGTCAGAGGCGAAAGACACATTGATTATCGCGGACCAGGCCCAAATCCCGAGACTCGAATGAGGAGACGGCGCTATAGAGACCGGCGTGCGGGATACCTGACGAGACTACGTCGAATAGTGATTAAATTGCCTCTAACCCCCGTGCTATTGGCGAACGTGCAATCACAGGAGAACAACCTGGATGAGCTCCGTTCGAGACTATCCTGTCAACGTGATCTGAAGAACTAATATTCAATGTTTCTCTGAGTCGTGGTTGAACAAGGACATGGTAAATAGAAATCTAGATGTTTTTATCAATTCATCGGCAGGACAGAACGGCTGCGTCGGGGAAGCTTAGAGGAGGGGTTGTGTGTCTCTCTGTTAACAACAACTGGTGCGCAATCTCTAATATTAAGGAAGTCTCGAGGTTCTGCTCGCCCGAGTTAAAATACCTCATGATAAGCTGTAGACCACACTACTTACCAAGAGAGTTTTCATCTATATTTTTCATAGCTGTCTATTTACCACTTCAAACCGATGCTGGCATTAAGACCTTACTCAGCGAATTGCATAGGGCCATATACAAACAAGAAAATGCTCACCCAGAGCCGGCGCTCCTAGTGGCCAGGGATTTTATTGCAGGAAAACTGAAATTCGTTACCTCATTTCTACCAGCATGTCACCTGTGCAACTAGAGGTGAAAAAACTCTAGATCACCTTAACTCTATCCAAAGATGCATACAAAGCTCTCCATCTCATTCCATTTGGCAAATCTGACCATAACTTTATCCTCCTGACTCCTGCTTACAAGCAAAAATTCAAACAGGAAGTACCAGTGATGCACTCAATATGGAAATGGCCTGATGAAGTGGATGTTAAGCTACAGGACAGTTTCGCTAGCACAGACTGGAATATGTTCAGGGATCCTTCTGATGGCACTGAGGCGTTTACCACATCTTTCACCGGCTTCATTAAGTGCATCGATGACGTTGTCCCCACAGTGCCGTACGCCCATATCCCAACCAGAAGCCATGGATTACAAATTACATCCACACTGAGCTAAAGGCAGAACTGCCATAACCCGGACGCTTATAAGAAATCCTGTTATGCCCTCCAACAAACTATCAGACAGGCAAAGTGTAACTACAGGACCAAGATCAACTACACTGGCTCTGACGCTCGTCGGATGTGCGAGGGTTTGCAAACTATTGCAGATTACAAAGGGAAACCCAGCCGCGAGCTGTCCAGGGATGAGAGCCCACCAGAAAATCTAAATACCTTCTATGCATGCTTCTAGGCTAGAAACACTGAACTATATATGAGAGCACCAGCTGTTCCAGAAGACTGTGTGATCACGCTCTCCGTAGCTGATATGTAACCTTTAAACAGGTTAACATACAAGGCAGCAGGGCCAGACGGACTACCAGGACGATTACTCAGAGCATCCGCTGACCAGCTGGCAAGTGTCTTCACTGTAATACCTACATGTTTCAAGCAGTCCACCATAGTCCCCGTGCTCAAGCACGCCAAGGTAACCTGTCTAAATGGCTATAGCCCGTTCTGTCCGTACTGTTGCAGTCCGTTCTGTAGCAATGAATAACTTTGAAAGGCTGGTCAGGGCTCACATAAACACAATCATCCCAGACACCCTGGACCCACTCCAATTCGCATACCATCCTAACAGATCTACAGATGACGTAATCTCTATTGCACTCCACACTGCCCTTTCCCACCTGGACAAAAGGAACACCTACGTAAGAATGTTGTTCATTGACTAAAGCTCAGTGTTCAATACCATTGTGCCCTCCAAGCTCATCACTAAGCTAAGGACTCTGGGAATAAACACCTCCGTCTGAACTGGATCCTGGACTTCCTGACGGGCCATCCCCAGGTAGTGTGGTTCGGCGACAACACATCCATCATGCTGACCTTAAACACGGGGGCCCCTCAGGGGTGCGTGCGTAGTCCCCTCCTGTACTCACTGTTCACCTACAACTGCGTAGCCATGCACGACTCCAACACCATCATTACATTTGCAGACAACACAAAGGTTATAAGCTCCATCACCGGCAACAATGAGACATCCTACAGCCTACAGAAAACAGAGGACCGAGCACGCCCCCATCCACATCGAAGCGGCTGTTGTGGAACGGGTCGAGAGCTTCAAGTTTATCGGTGTTCATATCACTAAGGAACTATCATGGTCCACACATTCAACACAGTGGTGAAGAGGGCACAGCAATGGCTCTTCCCCCTCAGGAGGCTGAAAAGATTTGGCATGGGCCCTTAGATCGTCAAAATGTTCTACAGCTGCACCATTGAGAGCATCTTGACTGGCTGCATCACCGCTTGGTAACTGCTTGAACAGGTTATTTTATGCTAGTGGTTGTATTAATTTGGGATCAATCGCATCCCACAACTGTCCCAGACTATGTTTGGAATAATTATTATCTTATAGAATAGGTCAACTTTTGTACTATGGGGAATAGTAGAATGATATAGGCTAGTCCTTTGGCTGTTCGTTAGGCCTACTCATCTTTTTGGCTGACAAAAAGTAAATGTGGACAGTTCTTCCAATATCTTCAATATGCACCTCGGAATTGGATAAGGACGCGTGCAGTTGCATCCCCGATGTGTCCGTCTTCACTTGTAGCCTGTGAGAAAGACCCGATCACGTGACGGAGAGCCATGTGAGTGAGAGGTGGGTGCTTCGGCATGCAGCCGGGAGAAGGGAATTGTAATTATTATAGTCAGCCCAAGGGCACAACGACCACTAGCCTCAAAAGACATGGATTTTTTTTTTAAGGGGCATTACAGCCACACAAAGGGGATGCAGCCAGGAAATTGTGAAATTGTGAACTAAAGACGGATGAAGTGTGTAAAGCCTGCGCAAAAAAAAAACTAAGCAGAGCTCATGCCTTTCATGGGACTTTTTTCAAATCAGAGTCAAATCATCTAGCTTTAGAATGTATTAAAAATCTAAACATATAGCATCACAACTAAAGTTACATAAATAACTCTAAATTAAGCATATAGAAGTACGTTTTTCTTTGTTAGCCGCTCAACACTGAATAGCAGCATGTGCACACTCCCTCAAATCGATTGGAGAAAATATCCTTTCTATTTCATTCAGCTACGTTCAATTGTATTCTTCAAACTATAAAATAATATAAAATAATGCCACAGAATTCTACACAAATCTTGTCTGCTAAATTAACTAGTGTAGCCCACAGCCATAATGCAAAGCCAGATCAGGGCCTTACAAGGACAACTCAGAGTATACTACTCTGTTCTTCTGAAATAGACTACATTTTCTTCACATCATATTTATTTAGACCAGTTTAAACTGGTCACGGCCGGTTGTGGCACAGCCCGGGAACAAACCCGGATCTGTATTAACGCCTCTAGCACTGCTTGCGATGCAGTACCTTAGACCAATGCGCCATCCGGGAGGCCCTATAAGTGTTTGTTAATCAACGGTCAATTACCGTGAGACCTGCGGTTATTTGCTTGACAATCACCAGCTGACATGACCACCACAGCCCTAGGTCCGACCCGGCACTAGATGGGTGTACCTAATAAACTGTCCCTCACTGTATGTAGACCACCTTCACTAGATGATAGATAGTCAATGAACCTCAACTGCTTCTGTATATTAGGCTGGTTCCTTCCCTAAACCTTTATCAATAAAAAATAAAACAAATGGCACAGATTCAAACCCAAGACTGGTACACTAACGTTACCGAACACTCTATTACACAGGTTTTCTCAGGCCAACGGGAGGAAAAATCTGGGAGAATATTGTAAGATTCGTCAAGACTAAAGATAACTGTGAATGAACAAATATGTTGATGGTGTTGCGTGTGATTCACAGCAAAACAGTCCTATATCTATCCATCTATCTCTCTGTGGTTAGTCCCCGTTCCATGTCGAGCATTAAGAAGTGTCGGCCGTTTGAATTGAATCAGAGTGTTTTGAAGTGAGGACACAGCTGGTGGAACAGAGTGCTCTGTGTGTAAGAGAGAGTGAGTGAGAAAGGGAGAGAGAGATTGAGAGAGAGAGAGAGAGAGAGAGAGAGAGAGAGAGAGAAAGAGAGAGAGAGAGAGAGCGAGAGAGAGAGAGAGAGAGAGAGCGAGACGAAGAGTCGGAGAGCGAGACAAAAAGAGAGACGTAGAGAAAATGAATACGAGAGAGAGAGAGACAGCTCCAGCTGCTTAAGTATGAGAGTTGAAGTGAGGAGGCTCAATGTCAATCCTGTTCCAATTTGTGTTTCTGTGTATTTTTTACGTTATCTGCAGAGGAAATGCTGCCCTTTCTAAGTGGGCAATCTAAATGGCACTTTCAGAGCGCCGCTAAGAAGGAGCAGATTGATGAGGAATGAGAGGGTTGGATTCAGAAAGCTCATCAAGCGTGAATCCCAAATGGCACCCTATTCCCTATATAGTGCACTACTTTTGTCCAGGACCTATTGGGCTCTGTTCATAAGTAGTGCACAATGTAGGGAATATGGTACCATTTGGGACGTAGTCATAATGTTATCTCCCTCAATCGAACTTTCATCCTAGCGGCTAGAGTGTTGGGGCAGTAACCAAAAAAATCTGTCGATGTGGCAAGGTACATAACCCTACTTTGCTCCAGGGGCGCCATACTACCATGACTGACCCTGAAAAACAACACATTTCACTGCATCTATTCTAAACAGTCTTTTTTTTATTTTTATTTTTTTACAACGCCAGCGCAAATTATGTATGAAACATGTTGCGTAAGATGTTTTTAGATTCTTGGATGATTTTGCAGCTGGAAATCAGTTATTAATTATCTTCTTTTATCAGATATAATAAGCCTGTGCCGTTGTTACTCAGACACTGAGGAGGACTGAAGTATGGTGAAAGTAACAGGGAAATGTTTCAAATCAAATAATTCCCATTCAGTGTGTGTATGTGTCTGTCAGTGGAGGCTGGTGGGAGGAGCTATAGGAGGACGAGCTCATTGTAATGGCTGGAATGGAATCAATGGAACAGTATCAAACATTTGGTTTCCGCATGTTTGATAACGTTCCATTTATTCCATTCCAGCCATTACAATGAGCTCGTCCTTCTATAGCTCATCCCACCAGCCTCCACTGGGGTGTGTGTGTGTGCGTTCGTGTGTGCCCATGGTGGGTATGGGTAGGAGGTAAAGACAGTCATCTCTGAAAGTCAGCTTTCATACAATATACAGCCTCATGGCCAATCCCAAAAGCATGTATAGAACTGTATAGATGTTAACCACACTAAAACACTTGTTGATTCATCATTCAACACGCTGTGGGTCTTAATGCGTTTAAGCCTCTTAGTTTGCATGCTAATGAAGCAGTAGACCTAAGCAGTAGACTAACGGATGAGGCTTTTTATCTCTCTCTCTCTCTATGTGTGTGTGTGTGTGTGTGTGTGTGTAAAAGCATAATTTATGTGATATTCAAGTGTTCAACCCCTAAACTAGATCCAGCTAAAACATGCCTGTGTGTGATTCTATGTAACCGTCCTCCACCTGTGTCTATTCACAAGCTAGTCCCAATGGGAGTTTGAATTGAATACAACACACTGAAATCAGTTAGCTTTCCTAACTACAAATTCGGATTTGCTTACTTTGCACATAAGAGCATTTACCCCACCTCATGTATAGGCTTGTCAAAGTTACTGCTGAGGAATACACACGTTAGAAAGTGGACATACATTTAATCAAAGTTATGATTTCAACCTGGACATGAAAAGAATGCTTACACAAGTATTCAGACCCTTTACTCAGTACTTTGAGCACCTTTGGCAGCGATTACAGCCTTGAGTTTTCTTGGGCATGACGCTACAAGCTTGTCACACCTGTATTTGGGAAGTTTCTTCCATTCTTCTCTGCAGATCTTCTCAAGCTCTGTCAGGTTGGATGGGGAGCGTCGCTGCAAAGCTATTTTCAGGTCTCCAGAGATGTTCGATCGGGTTCAAGTCCTGGCTCTGGCTGGGCAACTCAAGGACATTCAGAGTCTTGTCGTAAAGCCACTCCTGCGTTGTCTTGGCTGTGTGCTTAGGGTCGTTGTCCTGTTGGAAGGTGAACATGCACTGAGATCCTGCGCACTCTGGAGCAGGTTTTCATCAAGGATCTCTCTGTACTTTGCTCCATTCATCTTTCCTTCGATCCTGACTGCTCTCCCAGTCCCTGCTGCTGAAAAACATCCACACAGCATGATGATGCTGCCACCTCCATGCTTCACTGTAGGGATGTTGCCAGGTTTCCTCTAGAAATGACGCCTGGCATTCAGGCCAAAGAGTTCTATATTGGTTTCATCAGGCCAGATAATCTTGTTTCTCATGGTCTGAGAGTCCGTTAGGTGCCTTTTGGCAAACTCCAAGTGGGCTGTTGTGCCTTTTACTGAGGAGTGGCTTCCGTTTGGCCACTCTACCATAAAGGCCTGATTGGTGGAGTGCTGCAGAGATGGTTGTCCTCCTGGAAGGTTCTCCCATCTCCACAGAGGAATTTTAGAGCTCTGTCAGAGTGACCATTGGGTTCTTGGTCAACACCCTGACCAAGGCCCTTCTCCCTCGATTGCTCAGTTTGGCCAGGCGGACAGCTCTGGGAAGAGTCTTGGTGGTTCCAAACTTCTTCCATTTAAGAATGATGGAGGCCACTGCTTCTTTGGGGCCTTTGATGCTGCACAAACATTTTGCTACTCTTCCACCAGATCTGTGCTTCGACACAATCCTCTCTCAGAGCTCTACGGACAATTCCTTCGACCTCATGGCTTGGTTTTTGCTCTGACATGCACTGTCAACTGTGGGAACTTATATAGACAGGTGTGTGCCTTTCCAAATCATGTCCAATGAATTGAATTTACCACAGGTGGACTCCAATCAAGTTGTAGAAACATCTCAAGGATGCTCAATGGAAACAGTATGCACCTGAGCTCAATTTCTAGTCTCATAGCAAACGGTCTGAATGCTTATCTAAATAAGGTCTGTTTTAAAAAAATATAAATTAGCTAACATTTAAAATAAAATAAAAACGTTTTTTGCTTCATCATTATGGGGCATTATGTGTAGATTGATGAGGATGTTTTTTATTTAATCTATTCTATAATAAGGCTGTAACGTTAAAAAAAATGTGGAAAAAGTCAAGGGGTCTGAATACTTTCCAAATGCAGTGTAACTACAAGAGAGTAGGGGATACCCCATGAATAACGGCCATCTTTGATGCAAAGTCTCACCTTTGACCTCTCCTAGGAGCTTGCTGGCATTCAGTCTTTCCATCCTGTCTTTCCAGTCTTTAGACAGAAGTCTCTCCATACAGGTTGACTCTACAGGAGGAGAGAGGAGGAGAGGATCACACAAGATAGTATCCTGGTTCTGTCACTCAAGGTACATGTGATTGGCTGAGCAGAATGCGATGGAAACCACTCCACTAAATCTCTCAATGGGTCTCTTTACATTCTCTGAATATTATGTTCAGCATTCATCTCTATGCCCCCAGTGTGTATGAGAGAGAGAGAGAGAGATACCGGAGACGTCAAGCAGTCAAGACGGCATTCTTCTCTTCCAGTATGGAAACCCCCCAAAGGGATTTTCTAGATAAAAAATGGTTAAGTGGACAATGGCTCATCTGTGGGACTAGATCCTAACAAAAGGACAAGTATTCATAAGCACATGGGCATTTGAACGGCTTAATTTTTTGTTTGAGAGGTCTATTGTGGTCACGAGGCTCTCAAAAGGATTGAATACAACTAACTTGGTGAATGTGTCCCAAGTGGCACCCTATCCCCTATGTAGTGCACTACTTTTGACCAGGACCCTATGGGAATAGGGTGCCATTTGAGACACAAGTTATTCAGCCCCATTAAAGCCTAGCATGTTAACACTGGATTATGATTATTGTAAATAAGTTCATGCGGGTGCGGGATCACATGGGATGAACACGAACAATGGTCAATTAAAGGGAGGCAATGTATGCGTTCCCAATGGCACCCTATTCCTTATGTAGTGCACTACTTTAACCAAAGTAATGCACTACTTTTAACCAAAGTAGTGCAATACTTTTAACCAAAGTAATGCACTACTTTTAACCAAAGTAATGCACTATGTATGAGATGCAGCCCATAAGAAACTAAATGTAAATGCCTACAAAAGAGGCGAACTTCAAAACATATGTCAAATTCCAAAAGGCCTTTCCCACCCTGTGTACTCAAAACATGGAAGTCCAATTCCTAATAACAAGATGCAATTTTGCCGTCAAAATCCCGTGTCATTTGTTGATAATTTGTCTTCTCAACCTGAAAGGACGCCTAGCTTGACATATACTGTATATATTTGGTAGACTATTTACAACCGAGGGAAGAGTGTCTTTCTCCCACTATGAGAGCTAAACATACAGTCTGTTAGGCCTCACATAAAACACAATTAGAGGGAGGATTTATAGACGCACTTAGGGAAAGAAAATACAACCTGTATCTCTACTCTACGTCTGTGCTTTGGCGCTGTACGAGGGAAACGTGGGTGTCTGTGTGTGTGGGGGGGGGTTATACGATTTATACCCCCCCACGCTGATGAACATCTGAAGAGAGAAGGAGGAAGAAGGGAGAGCGAGACGCAGGAGGATGGAGAGGAGAAGAGAGGAGTAAATGAGGATGGAGAGGAGAAGAGAGGAGTAAAGGAGGATGGAGAGGAGAAGAGAGGAGTAACTGAGGATGGAGAGGAGAAGAGAGGAGTAAATGAGGATGGAGAGGAGAAGAGAGGAGTAAAGGAGGATGGAGAGGAGAAGAGAGGAGTAAATGAGGATGGAGAGGAGAAGAGAGGAGTAAATGAGGATGGAGAGGAGAAGAGAGGAGTAAAATGAGGATGGAGAGGAGAAGAGAGGAGTAAAGGAGGATGGGAGGAGTAAATGAGGATGGAGAGGAGAAGAGTAAAGGATGATGAGATGTGTTTTACCCTAGATGGGTCTCTATCTCTCCCTCCTTTCTTAACCCTACAGAGTGAGGATCAAGTGATGTTTAGATTGGGGAATGGATAAAAATACCACACTGTCCACACCTTCCCAAAGTAGAGGAGCTATTCAGGTGATGAACGACTTGCGAACAAAGTCCAGAGAAGGGGAGAGAGGGAGAAGGGGAGCGAGAGGGAAAGAGGGAGAAGGGGAGAGAGAGTGAGAGAGAGGGAGAAGAGGAGAGAGGGAGAAGGGGCGAGAGGGAGAGAGATAGAAGGGGAGAGAGAGGGGGAAGGGAGAGAAGAGGACAGAGAGGGAGAGAAAATGAGAGAGGGAGAGGGGTAGAAAGGGAGAGAGAGAAGGAAAGAAAGAGGGAGAGGGAGAGAAGAGGAGAGGGAGGGAGAATGGGAGAGAGTGTGAGAAGGGTAAAGAGTGAGAGAGAGAGAGAGAGAGAGAGAGAGCGAGAGCGCGAGAGAGAGGGAGGGAGAGAAGGAGAGAAGGAGAAGGGGAGAGGGGGAGAGGGAGAGGGAGAGAGGGAGAGGGGAGGGAGAAGGGGAGAGGGAGAGAAGGGGAGAGAAAGGGAAGGGGAGAGACAGAGGGAGAAGGGGAGAGAGTGAGGGAGAAGGAAAGAGAGAGAGGGAGAAGGTAAAAGAGAGAGGGAGAAGGGGAGAGAGAGAGGGAGAAGGGGAGAGAGAGAGGGAGGGAGAAGGGGAGAGAGAGGGAGAACGGGAGAGCGAGGGAGAGAGAGGGAGTGAGAGAGAGAGAGAGGGAGCGAAGGAGAGAGAATGAGGGAGGGAGAAGTGGAGAGATAAGTGGAGAGATAAGGGGAGAGATAAGGAGAAGGGGAGAGATAAGGAGAAGGGGAGAGAGAGGGAAGGAGAGAGAGAGGGAGTAGGGGGAAATAGAATGAAGAAGGAAGAAACGGAGGGTGATGAAGAGGAAGAGAAGAAGGGAGGAGGAAGAAGAAGAGATAGGAGATGAGTGGGGGAGGAGGAAGAAAATAGGGAGGAGAAGAGGAAAAAGAGGAGGACCAGGAAGAGGAGATTGAGGCGGGAAGAAAGTCCCAAAGTGCTTCTATTTTTCTCATACACACACACACACACACACACACAGACACACAGACCCCAACACACACAGGCAGAGCTGTCATTGTAAATCTGTTGGGCCCGCCAAGTATCAGAGATTGTGCTTGGTGTAAACAGACTTTTTATCACCTGGCTGCCTCAGCGTTGTGCCAAAAGCAAGTGTTTATGGTGTTTAACAGAAACCACAGACGTGTGACGGTGTGCAGCAGGCAAGCATCAACAGTCCTGGAGGGAGGACACTGCCAGGAGCTTAGAGCCAGCCTTAACTGCCTACAGCAGCCTCCCATGAGATCACCACTTGTAGAGAGGAGAGATATCATCCTTGTCTTTGTCTTGCTCCATCTCTCACATACACACCTGGTAGCAAGCACGCAACACACAGCAAACACACACCAACAGTTGACCTAAACACTGATTTAAGGATGTGTGTGTGTGTGTGTGTGTGTGTGTGTGTGTGTGTGTGTGTGTGTGTGTGTGTGTGTGTGTGTGTGTGTGTGTGTGTGTGTCCTCTCTGGCCTGACTCCTGGTGTTTCTCCTTTCCTCTCTGGCCTGACTCCTGGTGTTTCTCCTTTCCTCTCTGGCCTGACTCCTGATGTTTCTCCTTTCCTCTCTGGCCTGACTCCTGGTGTTTGGGCATTCAGTATGTTGAGTTTTATGCTTTCACTCTGACATAAATCCTCTGTCCAGTTGTTCTCTCTCTCCCTCTCCAACTGCACTATTGGGTACTGACCCCCTCCCACCTCTAAATAAAGTATAGTGTATGCTTCTGACACCCTTCTGCAATAGAAGTGGGCCAACAGTAGCTGGAGTAGCTGGGCCAACAGTAGCTGGGGCAACAGTAGCTGGACCAACAGTAGCTGGATTAACAGTAGCTGGGGCAACAGTAGCTGTCGTTGTCATTTTATTTCTCTACTCAGTCCATTTGATGTAGTAGGGGAGGAGAGTTGATTTGTCTGGTGGATCCTGACAGCTCTCTAGTTAGGCGTCAGTGCTCTAGGCATCATGAATTAACCATGGTGAGGAAAACATGTGCGAACACACACACATGAACACATAAACAAACAAACACACACACACACAGTCGCACACACACACACACACACACACAGTCACACACACACACACACACGCGAGTAAAACAGGACGGGTGTGTACTGTAGCCAGCTAGCCACTACAAGATCTAAATGCTGTAAAACCATTAGAGGCCCAAGTCAGATGTGTGTTAGCACGGTGTCCGTTACTGAGACACTATTTGCATGTGTCAGATGACACCTGCTCTGCATCTCGCTTTTGTTGGATCTAGCGGCCACGGGCTCCAGGGTGACGTTTCCCCTAGGTACAGATCTAGGATCTGCCAACCTTACCCGATCTTACCCTTAACCATTAGTGGGGTAAATGCAAAATTGACCCAAGATCAGCATCTTGGTGCAACTTAATCCTGGCCACGGTTGGAGAATGCCTGCAAGCAGCTATTTTACAGAGGGTGGATGGGGGCTGGCTGAAGGGTGTTGTAGCATACTAGTCTCTCTGTACTACCTAGTCAACTGATCAACCATTGACCCGCAAGCTTCCAACTTTCTACCTCAATTTTACCAACACGTCTCCTGCACACTAGGGGCAGTAAAACTGTAGACCACTTTTATTTTAGTCACAGAAATGCATGCAAGGCCCTACCTCATCCTCCCTTCGGCAAATCTGACCACTATTCTCCTGCTTCTTGTTTACAAACAAAAGCTCAAACAGGAAGTACCAGTGATGTGCTCAATACGGAAGTGGTCTGATGAAGCAGACGCAAGGCTACAAGACTGTTTTGCTGGTACAGACAGGGATATGTTCTGGGATTTTTTTTAGATAGCATTGAGGAGTTTACCACATCAGTCACGGGCTTCATCAATAACTGCACAGATGATGTCGTCCCCCCAGTGACTATACGAACGTATACAGGCAATATCCATGCTGGGCTAAAGGCTAGCACTACTGCTTTCAAGGAAAGGGACACAGAGCATTGACGCTTACAAGAAAGCCTGCTATGACCTCCGACGAGGCATCAAACATGCAAAAGGACCATTTTGGAGGACGGCTCCAACGCTTGCAGACTATAACGTATTACAAAAGGAAACCCAGACGTATATTTTTTCAATTCTGCATCATTGTGAAGGGCTTGTAAGCAATTCAAGGTAAGTCTAAACCCATTGTAATTGGCGCATATGTCAAATACAATTATATTTTAATTTCAAAACCGTTGGATTGGTGTATGAAGGGAAGAGGGTAGAAGTGTAAAAGGGTAGACATGTAGATGTATAGAGACGGGTAGAAGTGTAGAAGTGTAGAGAAGGGTAAACTTGTGTAAGTGTAGAAGGGTAGACATGTAGATGTATAGAGACGGGTAGAAGGGTAGAAGGGTAGATAAGGGTAAACTTGTGTAAGTGTAGAAAGGTAGAAGTGTAAAGAAGGTTAGACGTGTGGAAAAGGGTAGAAGTGTAGAGAAGGGTAGAAGTGTAGAGAAGGGTAAACTTGTGTAAGTGTAGAAAGGTAGAAGTGTAAAGAAGGTTAGACGTGTGGAAAAGGGTAGAAGTCTAGAAGTGTAGAGAAGGGTAAAAGTCTAGAAGTGTAGAGAAGGGTAGAAGTCTAGAAGTGTAGAGAAGGGTAGAAGTCTAGAAGTGTAGAGAAGGGTAGAAGTCTAGAAGTGTAGAGAAGGGTAGAAGTCTAGAAGTGTAGAGAAGGGTAGAAGTCTAGAAGTGTAGAGAAGGGTAGTAGTTCAGAAGGATAGAAGTTCAGAATGATAGATGTGTAAAGAAAGGTAGAAGGGTAGAAGTGTAGAAGAGTAGAAGAGTAGAAACATAGAACAGGTTAGAGATGTAAAGGTGTTGAGAAAGGGTGGAAGTGTAGAAGTGTATAGACGGGTACACGTTTAGAAATTTAGAAAGGTAGAAGTGTAGAAGGATAGAGAAGGTGAGAAGTGTGGAGAAGGGTACACGTTTAGAAAGGTAGACGTTTACAGAAGGGAAGGAGTTTAGAAGGATAGACGTGTAGAGGGGTAGAAGTGTAAAAAGGTAGCACAGGGTAGAAGTGTAGAGGACTACAAGTGTAGAGAAAGGTAGAAGTGTAGAAGGGTAGAAAAGGGTATGAGTGTAGATGTGTAGAATTATAGAGAAGGGTGTAGAAAATGGTAGAAGTATAGAGAATGGTAGAAGGGTAGACTTTCAGAAGGATAGAAGGATAGAAGTTCAGAAGGATAGAATTGTAGAGAAGGGTAGAAGTGTAGAAAAAGGCAAAAAAGGCAAAAAATAAATTTTCATCCTGTAGCTCCAACTCCAAAAAGTTCTGGGACACTGTGAAGTCCATGGAGACTCCTCCCAGCTTCCCACTGCACTGAGGCTAGGTAACACGTTCCACACCGATAAATCCATGATTATCGAAAACTTCAACAAGCATTTCTCAACGGCTGGCCATGCCTTCCGCCTGGCTACTCCAACCTCGGCCAACAGCTCCCCCCCCCCCTATTATTTCAGAATAGATCACATCTCCACACCCCTTCAATTTGCGGGTTCAAGTCCTTTAGCTTCCGTTTCCACTTTAGTTGTGATTTGAGGAACCCCTATAGAGTCTCGCCACCCCCAATGCCATGTGAGGCAGACAATAGAAGTCTTGTTGTGGGAGGCCATAGGGTAACAGGGATTTGGGGTGGTGGTGGTTCAGTTCACAGGTGGTAACAGGGTGTTGGGGTGGGTGGTTGGGTTCACAGGCGGTAGGAGAGGTGGGGGGGGGGGGTTCAACAACTGAGTGCAGCACAGTGTTACTGATGTTAACACGCACAAATAGGAGCCCACCAGAACAGCACAGAGAGAGAATAGTCCACCAGAACAGAACAGAGAGAGAATAGCCCACCAGAACAGAACAGCACAGAGAGAGAATAGCCCACCAGAACAGCACAGATAGAGAATAGCCCACCAGAACAGCACAGAGAGAGAATAGCCCACCAGAACAGCACAGAGAGAGAATAGCCCACCAGAACAGCACAGAGAGAGAATAGCCCACCAGAACAGAACAGCACAGAGAGAGAATAGCCCACCAGAACAGCACAGATAGATAATAGCCCACCAGAACAGCACAGAGAGAGAATAGCCCACCAGAACAGCACAGAGAGAGAATAGCCCACCAGAACAGCACAGAGAGAGAATAGTCCACCAGAACAGCACAGAGAGAGAATAGCCCACCAGAACAGAACAGCACAGAGAGAGAATAGCCCACCAGAACAGCACAGATAGAGAATAGCCCACCAGAACAGCACAGAGAGAGAATAGCCCACCAGAACAGCACAGAGAGAGAATAGCCCACCAGAACAGCACAGAGAGAGAATAGTCCACCAGAAAAGAACAGCACAGAGAGAGAATAGCCCACCAGAACAGAAAGTACAATAGTCCACTAGAACAGCACAGCACAGAGAGAGAATAGCCCACCAGAACAAAACAGCACAGAGAGAGAATAGCCCACCAGAACAGAAAGCACAATAGTCCACTAGAACAGCACAGAGAGAGAATAGTCCACCAGAACAGAACAGCACAGAGAGAGAATAGCCCACCAGAACAGAACAGCACATAGAGAGAAAAGCCCACCAGAACAGCACAGAGAGAGAATAGCCCACCAGAACAGCACAGAGAGAATAGCCCACCAGAACAGAACAGCACAGAGAGAGAATATCCCCCCAGAACAGAACAGAGAGAAAAGCCCACCAGTACAGCACAGAGAGACAATAGCCCACCAGTACAGCACAGAGAGACAATAGCCCACCAGTACAGAGACATTAGCCCACCAGTACAGCACAGAGAGACAATAGCCCACCAGTACAGCACAGAGAGACAATAGCCCACCAGTACAGCACAGAGAGAGAATAGCCCCCTAAAACAGAACAGAGAGAATAGCCCACCAGTACAGCACAGAGAGAGAAAGCCCCCTAGAACAGAACAGAGAGACAATAGCCCCCCAGAACAGCACAGAGAGAGAATAGCCCCCTAGAACAGAACAGAGAGAATAGACCCCAGAACAGAACAGAGAGAATAGCCCCCCAGAACAGAACAGAGACAGAATAGCCCACCAGACCAGAACAGAGAGAATAGCCCCCTAGAACAGAACAGAGGGAATAGACCCCAGAACAGAACAGAGAGAATAGACCCAAGAACAGAACAGAGAGAATAGCCCCCCAGAACAGAACAGAGAGAATAGACCCCAGAACAGACCCTGTGCTTCTACACCTGCATTGCTTGCTGTTTGGGGTTTTAGGCTGGGTTTCTGTACAGCACTTTGAGATATCAGCTGATGTACGAAGGGCTATATAAATACATTTGATTTAGATTTGAACAGAGAGAATTGACCCCAGAACAGAACAGAGAGAATAGACCCCAGAACAGAACAGAGAGAATAGACCCCAGAACAGAACAGAGAGAATAGACCCCAGAACAGAACAGAGAGAATAGCCCACCAGAACAGAACAGAGAGAATAGACCCCAGAACAGAACAGAACAGAGAGAATAGACCCCAGAACAGAGAGAATAGCCCACCAGAACAGAACAGAGAGAATAGACCCCAGAACAGAACAGAGAGAATAGACCCAAGAACAGAACAGAGAGAATAGCCCCCAGAACAGAACAGAGAGAATAGCCCCCCAGAACAGAACAGAGAAAATAGACCACAGAACAGAGAGAATAGACCCCAGAACAGAACAGAGAGAATAGACCCCAGAACAGAACAGAGAGAATAGCCCACCAGAACAGAACAGAGAGAATAGACCTCAGAACAGAACAGAGAGAATAGACCCAAGAACAGAACAGAGAGAATAGCCCCCAGAACAGAACAGAGAGAATAGCCCCCCAGAACAGAACAGAGAAAATAGACCACAGAACAGAACAGAGAGAACAGACCCCAGAACAGAACAGAGAGAATAGACCCCAGAACAGAACAGAGAGAATAGACCCCAGAACAGAACAGAGAGAATAGCCCCACAGAACAGAACAGAGAGAGAATAGACCCCAGAACAGAACAGAGAGAATAGCCCCCCAGAACAGAACAGAGAAAATAGACCACAGAACAGAACAGAGAGAATAGACCCCAGAACAGAACAGAGAGAATAGTCCCCAGAACAGAGAGAATAGCCCCCAGAACAGAACAGAGAAAATAGACCACAGAATAGAACAGAGAGAACAGACCCCAGAACAGAACAGAGAGAACAGACCCCAGAACAGAACAGAGAGAATAGACCCCAGAACAGAACAGAGAGAATAGACCCCAGAACAGAACAGAGAAAATAGACCACAGAATAGAACAGAGAGAACAGACCCCAGAACAGAACAGAGAGAACAGACCCCAGAACAGAACAGAGAGAATAGACCCCAGAACAGAACAGAGAGAATAGCCCACCAGAACAGAACAGCACACAAGCAGCTGGCTTGTTCTGTAATCTGTAAGTGGATCATCAAACCCTCTCACAGCTACTGTCACAGTCTCCTGCTTTCAAAACTACATTTGAACCACTTACATTGTGTATTTTACGCCACACACTGGGGCCTGCTACTCTTTTAAATCACGGCTACAAAATGTATTCGGTAAATAAACATTAACATTTGTTTGAAAAGAGAAAAACATGTTTGGTGTATTTGAGGGAGTTGTGATCTAGTCTAGCTGGTACTGCAGAGAGGTGTGTTCATGTGTGTGGACTGAAGGGGATATGGAAGAGATAACCATATACTCATTTGGCCAACTGCCAAGCCATGGAATAGGCTACTGGGCATCCCATGTGGCTTGATGTAATTAAGGCCCTCTGTCACAAATCATTACAGCAGAGATCCCTATTCATGACAGGGGAACCAGACCACAAGACCACCAAACAGAGAGGTGGAGGAGGCTGGGGGATGTTCAGTCACACTTGTAAAATACACACACTCAAATGTACACACACACACACACACACACACACACACACACACACAATCACTCAAGCAGCCAGTCCTATAGTGAAGGGCAAACAGACTGGCAATGCCAGGCCTCGATTCAAATAGTCAGTTTAATTAGCCTCTAGGCTTAACCCTATTCTCATCTGTACCATGTTGACCACTGTACCTCTACCCACAGTACCACTACTATCACCTCCCTGCACCCAGTAAAGGCCGACACACACAAACGCACATGTACGCTCACACAAGCACGTTAACATACGAGCGCACACACAAAAGTCCCTTACCGGTTAGAATGGGATATGTCACATACTGTGGGTTCCACAAAGGCAGAGTGTGATTATATCATGACATTTAAACAAATCATCTCAGAAAGATAGGCTAACTGCGAAAGTTGGTCCCCTCCAAAATGACTCCAGCATCCAAACAAGGTACTGTGCCCTCGTGCCATTAGATGAATGGAAAGAGACAACTGTTACAAAACACCAAGAAGTTTTGGCGATTGGGTCTACAAATCAAATCAAACGCTATTTGTCACATGCGCCGAGTACAACAAGTGTAGACCTTATCGTGAAATACTTACTTACAAGCCCTTAAGCAACAGTGTAGACCTTACAGTGAAATGGTTACTTACAAGCCCTTAACCAACAACGCAGTTCAAGAAGAGTTAAGAAAATATTTACCAAATAAACTAAAGTAAAAAATTATAAAAAGTAACACAATAACATAACAATAACGAGGTCAATGTCTGGGGGTACCGGTACGAAGTCAATGTGTGGGGGTACAGGTTAGAGGTAATTTGTACATGTAGGTAGGGGTGAAATGACAATGCATAGATAATAAACAGCGAGTAGCAGCAGTGTACAAAACAAATGGAGGAGGGGGGGTCAATGTAAATAGTCCGGTGGCCATTTGATTAGTTGTTCATCAGTCTTATGGCTTGGGGGTAGAAGCTGTTAAGGAGCCTTTTGGTCTTCGACATGGCGCTCCGGTGCCACTTGCCGTGCGGTAGCAGAGAAAACAGTCTATGACTTGGGAGACTGGAGTCTCTGACAATTTTATGGGCTTTCCTCTGACACCACCTATTATATAGGTCCTGGATGGCAGGAAGCTTGGCCCCAGTGATCTACTGGGTCCTATGCACTATCCTCTGCATCGCCTTATGGTCAGATGCCGAGCAGTTGTCATACCAGGCAGTGATGCAACCCGTCAGGATGCTCTCGATGATGCAGCTGTAGAACTTTTTGAGGATCTGGGGACCCATGCCAAATCTTTTCAGTCTCCTGAGGGGGAAAAGGTTTTGTCGTGCCCTCTTCACGACTGTCTTGGTGTGTTTGGACCATGATAGATCGTTGGTGATGTTGACACCAAGGAACTTGAAACTCTCGACCCGCTCCACTCTTGAAACCTAAAATAATTGATGAGTCTTGCTGACAAAATGGCTGTTTTTTTGTAGAAAGTAACGTTGGGACACCTAAATTAAAAAGGGGGTGAGATACGGGACGGTCCCGGGATGACAAGGGCAGACAGATGGATGGATGTTTTATTAAACCATGACACAGAGGAGGGGGTGTTCGTTTCATTTGAAATCAGCTTTTATTTTAACATTTACCACTGTAGCAGTACAAATTGCATTTAAAAAGAGAGAATAGTTAAATAGCATTATTTAGAGACCACCACTAAGTTTGACTTTGTTGCATTTAGGGGGGACTCATGTCTCTAATTTGCACTCTGCACAAAGGACTATCGTACACTGACACATACCCTCTGGATTACCCACCCCCCTTACGGTTAGGCTGTGTCACAAATAGCGCCATATTCTCAATAGTGTGCACTACTTTTGAACCAGAGGCCTATGGACCCTGGTCAAAAGTAGTGCACTACATAGGGAATAGGGTGCCATTTGAGATTCAGCCTCAGCGTGTAACCGACATGACCTGCTACACTCATAATGTACTTTAAAGGAATCCTTAGCACCTAAACGGGGATTTGGTTAGACGGAATGCTAAATTACTCAAATGTGAATGTAAAATGCAGAAGCACGCCTCTTTAAAGAGGGGTATTTCCAGTTACACTGAAAAACACAAAGTGCCTTCTGAAAGTATTCACACACCCTGATATTTTCAAAATTGTGTTGTTTTATAAAGTGGGATTAAAATGGATTCAATTGTCTTTTTTTTGTTAACGTCTGCACAAAATACTCAAAAGCGGAAGAAAAATGATAACACTCATATATTTTGATGAGTTGAAGTATTCAACCCCCTGAGTCAATATATGCTAAAATAACCTTTGGCAGCGATGACAACTGTGAGTCTTTCTGGTCCAGTTCTGAATTGTGCAACAGTTGCCCATTATTCTTTTCAAAATTCTTCAAGCTCTATCAAATTAGTTGTTGATCATAGCTAGACAACCATTTTCAGGTCTTGACATAGATTTTCAAGCAGATTTAAGTCAAAACTAACTCGGTCACTCAGGAACATTGGCTGTCTTCCTGTCAAGCAACTCCAGTGCGGACTTGTCCTTGTGTTAAATGGTTATTGTTCTGCTGAAAAGTGAATTTATCTCCCAGTGTCTGGTGCAAAGCAGACTAAACCAGGTTTGCCTGTGCTTAGCTCCATTCAGTTAATTTTTTACCCTAAAAAACGTCCAAGTCCTTAACGATTACAAGCATACCCATAACATGATGCAGCCACCACTATGCTTGAAAATAATGGAGAGCTGTACTCAGTAATGTGTTGTATTGGATTTGACCGAAACATAACACTTTGTATTCAGGACAAAAATATAATTGCTTTGCCATATTTTTTGCAGTATTACTTTAGTGTCTTGTTGCAAACAGGATGCATGTTTTGTAATATTTGTATTATGTACAGGCTTCCTTCTTCTCCCTCTGTCAATTATGTTAGTAATGTAGAGTAACTACATTGTTGTTGATCCATCCTCAGTTTTCTCCTATCACAGCCATTCAACTCTGGAAAACCTCCCTGGTCTTTGTGGTTGAATCTGTGTTTGAAATTCACCTTACAGATAATTGTATGTGTGGGGTATAGAGGTGAGGTAGTAATTCAAAAATAATATTAAACCCTATTATTGCACATAGAGTGAGTCCATGCAATTTATTATGTGACTTGTTAAATTAGATTGTTTTTTTTATTTTAGGCGAAAATTGAAAAAACAGGGCCAATCCTTAAGCAAATTGTTTAGTCCTGAACGTATTTAGGCTTACCATAACAAAAGAGTTGATTAATTATTGACAAGACATTTCAGCTTTTCATTTTTTATTAATATGTAAAATGTTATGGGTTATTATGGGTTATTATGGGTTATTATGGGTTATTATGGGTTATTGTGTGTAGGCCAGTGACAAAACAACTGAAACGTAATCCATTTTAAATTCAGGCTGTAACACAACACAATGTGGAAAAAGTTAAGGGGTGTGAATACTTTCTGAAGGCTCTATATGCCAAATGGCACCCTATTCCCTGTATAGTACACTACTTTGATGAGGGTGGAATATGGCTCTGGGCAAAAGTAGTGCACTAGATAGGGAATAGGGTGCCATTTGGGACGTACCCTTGGACTGCAGGCAGAGCTAGCCTTGGCTAAACTAGCTGTGGATGTATGAGAGGTTGCTGGACAACACAAGCAAAACTATGGCAAGGGCTAGTGCTAGTCTTATACCACTTGTGGTGCACTACTGTATTTAGCCTACTCTGCACTTCACTCTCTTCTGTGTGTTCTGACGGTTAAGATACACTATTTCTCCACAACTACATGTCAAAATGAATAAATCATTTAACCTCTAGCCGAAAACTATCTGGTGTGAATCTGTTGTGTTCCATGTCAACAGTCTTTCAAACCAGTTGTTGGGAGATGCCTTGTAAAGGTTCTGTCCGAACAGCGGTGAACATTGCCAATGAGAGCCCATACTACCATTGCATGTGTGTGACTGTGTCAGTCAGAATTTTAACAGAACATGAGAGATCTGTCTTGCTATATCGTTACATCTGAGAGATGCATGTGTCAACCCCCATAACTCTGCATATCATCAACTAAAGGCTGCAACAAACCCCTTTCTCATGTCTGAAACTGACAGGCTTTGAAGGGACTTGAACCCGCATTGCGTGAAAGAATTTTTTTATTTTTATAGAACAATTATTTTCTACATATTTTTTTTTACTGAAATATAGTTTATTCAAATAATGTATAGTGAGTGATAAGGCTAACCCAAGACAAACTAGGACTCGTTCCTGTGTTACTAAAATAATTTATTGTAGTATAAGGAGTGACTATACTTTTAATCAGTAACCGAGCTGCTACAGAGCCACACTGGGGACAGAAAGGTTTTTAATTCACTACAGTAAGTCAGACTAGGCAGGGTATAAGCGTAGATAGAAAGATCAAGTGCTTGCCAGGCGCCAGAGCTGCTCTGGGCACATTAGATGGCTGACAAAATTGGCACAGGGGCACTGTGCCGATGCCAGGGGCACTGGAGGCTGTGGCTATACTATTCGTAGTAATCAGCAACGACACAAGATGAGGGTTTAATGACAGTTCAAACTTGTTCAGACTTGGGCCCTGGTCAAAAATAGTGCACTATATAGGAAATAGGGTACAATTTGAGATGCAGACATTGATATGTGTTCACCTGGTGACAGTGTCCGCACGCAAAATGCTCAGTCATACAGGCTAGAGGAATGCAAATCCATGTGGATTGAAGCGCTGTGTAAACTCTCTTGACTGGAACTTGATGTATACAGTAGGTTTGTCAGTTTCTTTTCAGGTAAGTACATTTCTTTCCTCGGTTTCTCTCATGTCATTTATTTCTCTTTCTTTCTTTCCTTATCCTCCATCTCTACGAAGAACCAATCCACTTTTACATAAGTTCCATGCATTCTTCTCCCATTCAGCGTGGGACATTTGTACATTCCAAACCCTCTTTCCCACCTGTTGTTCAACCATTTAGTTTTTGTCAATGTTAAGATCAATTTGATAGTTGTGTCTCTTGTGCTTTTTAGAATGCTGGCATTTCCAACATAAATAAAGACTTGGACATATTTATGCTAGGTATATCGTTCACCGAGTTCTGTGGATAAAAATAATTCACTTACAAAAAAACATAAACCAACTGTACAAATCGGGTAAACGGACTCAGTTTCCTCAGTCCAACACAGGCTAATAGAGCTTTTACAGCTGAAGTGGCTAGTCTGTGAAGACCACTGCCTCCTCTACGAGGGAAGGCCATTTCCATTCATTAGAACTGTCACAGGCACTTAAGGCACTCTGAGAAGCTGATGACTAACAGTGAGCTGAGAGGGGGGTAGAAGCTGATGACTAACAGTGAGCTGAGAGGGGGGTAGAAGCTGATGACTAACAGTGAGCTGAGAGGGGGGTAGAAGCTGACGGCTGACAGTGAGCTGAGAGGGGGGTAAAGCTGATGACTAACAGTGAGCTGAGAGGGGGGTAGAAGCTGATGACTAACAGTGAGCTGAGAGGTGGGTAGAAGCTGATGACTAACAGTGAGCTGAGAGGGGGGTAGAAGCTGATGACTAACAGTGAGCTGAGAGGGGGGTAGAAGCTGATGACTAACAGTGAGCTGAGAGGGGGGTAGAAGCTGATGACTAACAGTGAGCTGAGAGGGGGGTAGAAGCTGATGACTAACAGTGAGCTGAGAGGTGGGTAGAAGCTGATGACTAACAGTGAGCTGAGAGGGGGGTAGAAGCTGATGACTAACAGTGAGCTGAGAGGGGGGTAGAAGCTGATGACTAACAGTGAGCTGAGAGGGGGGTAAAAGCTGATGACTAACAGTGAGCTGAGAGGGGGGTAGAAGCTGATGACTAACAGTGAGCTGAGAGGGGGGTAGAAGCTGATGACTAACAGTGAGCTGAGAGGGGGGTAGAAGCTGATGACTAACAGTGAGCTGAGAGGTGGGTAGAAGCTGATGACTAACAGTGAGCTGAGAGGGGGGTAGAAGCTGATGACTAACAGTGAGCTGAGAGGGGGGTAGAAGCTGATGACTAACAGTGAGCTGAGAGGGGGGGTAGAAGCTGATGACTAACAGTGAGCTGAGAGGTGGGTAGAAGCTGATGACTAACAGTGAGCTGAGAGGGGGGTAGAAGCTGATGACTAACAGTGAGCTGAGAGGGGGGTAGAAGCTGACGGCTAACAGTGAGCTGAGAGGGGGGTAGAAGCTGACGGCTAACAGTGAGCTGAGCTATAGAGACCGCACTTTAACCCTTGGCTACGGATTGCACTGGGGTCAGGTCAGTTAAGCCAAGTGAGCGCTTGGTGGCTAATAGGGTTTATTCCATTTGATCATAGCAAATCCCACCTCAGGAAGTCACCCTTGATGAGCCTTTTTAACAGGAAGAGGAGGCTATAAAGAGAATAGGGTGCCATTTGGGATGCGGCGGAGATGGACAGGGCAGGCTTGGAGGGAGGAGGGTGGATTTTATTGTCAAAGACATAACTGACTATTTCTAACATCACCAAGAACACAGACACTAATGTTTTTGAAAGTAGTGGGCCGCTCACCCACAAGTCCACAGTTCTCATACAACTCACCTCATGTCCTGTACCCACAGCAAAAGTCCTTTACCCACAGTGACCCTCTAACTCTAATACACCTCATGTCCTGTACCCACAGCAACAGTCCAGTACCCACAGTGACCCTCTCACTACAACACACCTCATGTCCTGTACCCACAGCAACAGTCCAGTACCCACAGTGACCCTCTCACTACAACACACCTCATGTCCTGTACCCACAGCAACAGTCCTGTACCCACAGCAACAGTCCTGTACCCACAGTGACCCTCTCACTACAACACACCTCATGTCCTGTACCCACAGCAACAGTCCTGTATCCACAGTGACCCTCTCACTACAACACACCTCATGCCCTGTACCCACAGTGACCCTCTCACTACAACACACCTCATGTCCTGTACCCACAGCAACAATCCTGTACCCACAGTGACCATCTCACTACAACACACCTCATGTCCTGTACCCACAGCGACCCTCTCACTACAACTCACCTCATGTCCTGTACCCACAGTGAGCCTCTAACTACAACACACCTCATGACCTGTACCCACAGTGACCTGCTAACTCTGTGGGGTGGCAGGTAGCCTAGTGGTTAGTGTGTTGAGACAGTTACCGAAATGATGTTAGTTTGAATCCCCGAGATGACTAGGTGAAAAATCTGTCAATCTGCCCTTAAGCAAGGCACTTAACCCTAATTGCTCCAGGATCGCTGCCAATAATAGCCCAGACCCTACTCTCCAAGAGAGTGGGATATGCAAAAAACACATTTCCATTTCACAGCACACACTTGTGTACAGGTTACACAAATATAAGCACCCCCTATTTGACCTCTGACACGCAGCAGTGAGCTGACAAACAGCAGCTCACTAGACACACCACTAACCCACTCTAGGCAGTCTGTAAAAGCAGTGCACACCACAAAACCATAAAGTAATAGACAGTTCAGTGGTGCTAAACTTTGTTTCATTGGTTCAGCACTAGGGGAGTGTGGGGTAAGTTCAGCATCACTCCGTCAAGGGAAATATAGTATTCTTTCTAACAAAGATATCTACATATATTTCAGGATGTTGTGTATCCCTGGAAATAATCTGAATATACAGCTTGTCCAATTTATGGGGAAAGTTGAGCCGCGGTACAGGGTAAGTTAAGGGACAGGGTAAGTTAAGGGACAGGGTAAGTTAAGGGACAGGGTAAGTTAAGGGACAGGGTAAGTTAAGCCGCCTACAAATTTCTGTACTGAATTAAATATTACCACTAACTTTTTAAAACCATGTCTATCTTTAACACAGGCTTATTAAGACCTAAGAAAAAACACTTCCATTGGCTCAACTTACCCCATGGTCATTAGCCTAGTTTCCCCCAAACAAAGAAAAGATGATGTGCTAAAAATAACGCAGCGCTGGTTAAATAGTGGGTTGTTTTGACCTAGTCAGTTGGGTTGTTTTGACCTAGCACATGTTGGGTTGTTTTGACCTAGCACATGTTGGGTTGTTTTGACCTAGCACATGTTGGGTTGTTTTGACCTAGTCAGTTGGGTTGTTTTGACCTAGCACATGTTGGGTTGTTTTGACCTAGCACATGTTGGGTTGTTTTGACCTAGTCAGTTGGGTTGTTTTGACCTAGCACATGTTGGGTTGTTTTGACCTAGTCAGTTGGGTTGTTTTGACCTAGCACATGTTGGGTTGTTTTGACCTAGTCAGTTGGGTTGTTTTGACCTAGCACATGTTGGGTTGTTTTGACCTAGTCAGTTGGGTTGTTTTGACCTAGCACATGTTGGGTTGTTTTGACCTAGTCAGTTGGGTTGTTTTGACCTAGCACATGTTGGGTTGTTTTGACCTAGTCAGTTGGGTTGTTTTGACCTAGCACATGTTGGGTTGTTTTGACCTAGCACATGTTGGGTTATTTTGACCTAGCACATGTTGGGTTGTTTTGACCTAGCACATGTTGGGTTGTTTTGACCTAGCACATGTTGGGTTATTTTGACCTAGCACATGTTGGGTTATTTTGACCTAGTCAGTTGGGTTGCATGAATTACCCAAAATGCTGTTTTGTTGGGATTACCCAAACATGGGTTAATTTAACACTCAGTTGGGTATTTTTTTTACTCTCATAATGGGTTGACCAAGCAGTTGGGTCTTTTTTAACATAAACATTAAGGTTATAGATCTTATTGGCCAACTGTGAGAGTAAATGTCATTCATGTTCTTCATGTCAAGTTTACATACTGCAAATTCAAATTTCAGATTTTTTTTTACACATTCTTCTACAATATTAAGATGATTTATTGCATATTATAATAAGGTATACCATGTTATTGCCTAATAATGTCCATAACCCAACACCCAGCATCCATAACCCAACACCCAGCATCCATAACCCAACACCCAGCATCCATAACCCAACACCCAGCACCCATAACCCAACACCCAGCATCCATAACCCAACACCCAGCATCCATAACCCAACACCCAGCATCCATAACCCCAACACCCAGCATCCATAACCCCAACACCCAGCATCCATAACTCAACACCCAGCATCCATAACCCAACACCCAGCATCCATAACCCAACACCCAGCATCCATAACCCAACACCCAGCATCCATAACCCTAACACCCAGCATCCATAACCCCAACACCCAGCATCCATAACCCCAACACCCAGCATCCATAACCCAACACCTAGCACCAAAAACCCAACACCCAGCATCCATAACCCCAACACCCAACATCCATAACCCCAACACCCAGCATCCATAACCCCAACACCCAGCATCCATAACCCAGCACCAAAAACCCAACACCCAGCATCCATAACCCCAACACCCAGCATCCATAACCCCAACACCTAGCACCAAAAACCCAACACCCAGCATCCATAACCCAACACCCAGCACCAAAAACCCAACTGTTTTTAAAGAAAACAACCCAGCTAAGTGACCCAACGCCTGCAACCCAGCAATTGAGTCAACCAAACAAGCCCACATTTGTTTTAGTGCAAGGCAACCATTTTGACCTGGTTAGCCCACACAGCTACAAGGATGCACTTTCCCGCTAGGTTTAGAACCTCATATTGAAGCTTATAGAGATCCTAATGGTTGTATTAAAAAACGTTAAATTAGATACAAGCATCACGAAACCTCTAACACAATATATTCATTTGACTTGATGAAAATAAGTTATTTGGATCTAACTTGCTTACCGCTTTTTTCCATGTGGTTTCTTCCTTCACATACTCCACGGGAAAAAGGACCTCTTCCTAAATATTTAGTCAAATAATTACTTTTGTATATGTTTTCCGTGAAACAAGGGAGGCTCCACTTACCCCACTCTCCCCTGCACACTGCACACCCAGCTATAAAGACTCCCTCGTTCTCTGTCTTTCCAAACATGTATGAATAAGGCAATGTCCATAGTAATGTACGAGTCGAAGCAATATAAAAGCAAAATAGAAACCATAGCTACAAAATGATTGTCCTTAATATTGTTTTTATGAATAATCTCAGAACAGGTCAAAGGGCAATGGGTGGCCTAAAAAAGTGAATCCTTAACAAAAGAAAAAAGGAAGAAAAAAGGGTTTGGTAGTTTTAGAGATGTGTTTCTGTAAAGAGACGTAAACAGCACTTCAATCTGGATCTATAGTGTACGTTTACAGCTGCATTTACATTTGTGGAGCGATGTTCGCAGAGCCAATCAATTCATTCATGTAGAAGTCTCTCAGCCTTAGCAGGAGATCAATAAATAAATCACTGTCTTAAGCAAAACACATCACATAAAATGAACCCATCTGCTAATCTCACTGGGCAGGGTCAAATGCCAAAAACGTAAATGAAACGCATCATCCACAATATTTAATATACAACGAATAAAGGGCTGAAATACTAAAGGTTAGAATGAAGAGCAATAAGGAATCATCGCTGTCACTGTAACTCATTTAATCCTGATCGTAGACTTCACATAGGGAGCTAAAACAGAGACATGTGACTTATAGCCAACGGGTTGGATGAATAGATGGATTGTTAAAATAGATGGATGGATGAATCCTAATCTACACTGCAGTGTTTGGGTTATTGTTTGTTGTGACTGGTGGGTCCTTGGGGAGTGAATAAAACATGTAAAAAAGGATAACAATGAACCTTTACTGTACATTTCACCATTGCCATTAAAGGATATATAGGAACAAACCAGAGGGTGATTTGGGAAGCTACAGTAGATTACTGTGTTGATCATATTCATTAATATAATTTTACACCTATGAATTCTGTTGACTACTATTTCTATTATAAAAACACACATATACATATATATATATATATATTTAAGCAGGTATTCACATTGAGGTCAGAAGACCTCTTCCCAAGGGAGACCTGGCCAAGAGGGGCAGCTCAGTCAAATGTATCCCCTATATGGGAGTGGAAAAACTTAAGACACACAAATTGACCAAAAACAGATGGGGGAACGCTGACACTGCATCAAGACACTCTCAGCTCTGTGTGCTTTGTCTCCCTGCCTTAGCATCGATGTACATCACTTCTGTTAGACAGGCAGATGACACACACAGACACACACACACACACACACACACACACACACACACACACACACACACACACACACACACACACACACACACACACACACACACACACACACACACACAGAGAGAGAGAGAGAGAGATAAAGTGGCTCACTCACAGTAAACCAAAGACTATCTACAGTAAAGTAGAAGCTGTGATGAAGCGGTGATGCCTGTGGCTATTTGGCTCTAGAGATCACTACTCTACACTGCACCATATCAATAACAAAGTGAAGCATTAGGACGATAGATCAGTGGGGCCTCTGATATCATGACAATTACCATGTGTAGCATAGCAGTACAGAGAGATGTCAGATCTCCATAGCTGTGGGGTATAGGAGCATGCAGGAGCATGCAATGGGAGTCAACCACTGGCCTGATGTGAGGAGACAGATCTGAGGTGGAGAAAAGGGAAACTAGTGATTTCACTTCTCACAGATCTGTGATCTATGGGTGGGGGATTTGGCACTTGTAATTGAATGGTTAAAGTTCCTCTGAAGAGGATATAGACACAAAGGAAAAGCTAAACATACTGCATGTACGCAGTACGCACACACACATACAGGAGAGCTCACACACACACACACAGTCTTGTTTAACTAACCTTGTGGAGACCCACAGTTGATTCCCATTCAAAATCCTATTTTCCTTAACTCTAAACATAATTCTTACCCTAACCCTAACTCCTAACACTAACCTTTAACCCCTAAACCTAACATTCTAACCATAACACAATAGCTTTTTTCCTTTTGGGGACCGACAAAATGTCCTCAGATGGTCAAATGTTTGTTTGTTTACTATTCTTGTGGGGACTTCTGGTCTTCAAGTATAGTTAAACATGTCCATGTACAGAAGAGCACACACACGTACAGAGGGGGTAAAGGCCTTCTCCTACCGTCCTGCTCTGTCTTTGTCAGCTCCACCAGTTTCTTTTGTTTCAGTGTGTCCACCACGTCGGCCAGGCTTCCTTTGCGGCGCTCAAGTGTTCCGAAGGTCGATCCGCCTAGCTGCTCGCCCCGCTCCCGAGAACACTCCTCGGGCTTTAGTGGAGAGGTAGAGTTATTCCGGTAGTACAAGGAACAGCCCTTGCTGCTACCATTGTCCTATAGGAACAAATACAACATGGGGCGATAGGTAGCCTAGTGGTTAGAGCATTGGACTTGTAACCAAAAGGTTGCAAGATCAAATCCCCGAGCTGAAAAGGTACAAATCTGTCATTCTGCCCCTGAACAAGGCTCTAGAGTAAAACGCTGTGATTGAAAACAATAATTTGTTCTTGTTTACGTGAATAAAGGTAAAATGGGGGTTTGGAAATACTCTGACTTCTTAATTTACCTCACCTAAATATTAATGGCCATTATTTCAACTAATAACTAACTCACCACCAAGTAAATTGTAACTTAAACTACAATCACTATTTATATAATTGCTTTTTAAATTAGACTTTTCACCACCTCTCTATTGACTAATGTTTGTGGTTGTTGCTGTTGAGGGTGTCGTTCAAATCATCTAATGTTTGTGGTTGTTGCTGTTGAGGGTGTTGTTCAAATCATCTAATGTTTGTGGTTGTTGCTGTTGTGGGTGTTGTTCAAATCATCTAATGTTTGTGGTTGTTGCTGTTGAGGGTGTTGTTCAAATAACCTAATGTTTGTGGTTGTTGCTGTTGAGGGTGTTGTTCAAATCATCTAATGTTTGTGGTTGTTGCTGTTGAGGGTGTTGTTCAAATCATCTAATGTTTGTGGTTGTTGCTGTTGAGGGTGTTGTTCAAACCATCTAATGTTTGTGGTTGTTGCTGTTGAGGGTGTTGTTCAAACCATCTAATGTTTGTGGTTGTTGCTGTTGAGGGTGTCGTTCAAATCATCTAATGTTTGTGGTTGTTGCTGTTGAGGGTGTCGTTCAAATCATCTAATGTTTGTGGTTGTTGCTGCAGTGGGTGTTGTTCAAATCATCTAATGTTTGTGGTTGTTGCTGTTGAGGGTGTTGTTCAAATCATCTAATGCTTGTGGTTGTTGCTGCAGTGGGTGTTGTTCAAATCATCTAATGTTTGTGGTTGTTGCTGCTGTGGGTGTCGTTCAAATCATCTAATGTTTGTGGTTGTTGCTGCTGTAGGTGTCGTTCAAATCATCTAATGTTTGTGGTTGTTGCTGTTGAGGGTGTTGTTCAAATCATCTAATGCTTGTGGTTGTTGCTGTTGTGGGTGTCGTTCAAATCATCTAATGTTTGTGGTTGTTGCTGCTGTAGGTGTCGTTCAAATCATCCAATGTTTGTGGTTGTTGCTGTTGAGGGTGTTGTTCAAATCATCTAATGTTTGTGGTTGTTGCTGTTGAGGGTGTCGTTCAAATCATCTAATGTTTGTGGTTGTTGCTGTTGTGGGTGTTGTTCAAATCATCTAATGTTTGTGGGTGTTGTTGGTAAAATCATCTTCTTAGAGCAGAATCTAGACTCCTGTATTGGCAGCCAGAGTATGACACCTTGGCACGGCAGTGGGGAAGGGAAAAGTTGATATCTACATCCCATGGCTGCCTTTTCCCTATGTAGTGTACTACCCATAGGGCCTTCAGTCAAAACTAGTGCACTATTTGGGAATAAGGTGTAATTTGGGACAAAGGCCATAACTCCTGGGTTTCGCAACAAAGGCAGTCCCCTTTTGGGCCTGTGCCAAGAACACGGTTACAGATATCCACTCCCTCCTTCTTGTGATTGACGAATTAAACTCAACGCAGAAGAATGCCACAGGTCATAGCCTGTGTGGCAAGGGTAAGAGGTACACACCTGTCATGCATGGAGATAGCAGTGGTTTTCAGGTTAAAAACAGCCAACTCTGACAATACAGCAAAGACAAATCCCACAGGACTAAATATGTCCATTTTTTTGTGTGGAAATTACAAACTTCAAAAGCCTTTTTAAACCACAAATACACTACAAGTTTTACATTTTCCCGCAACAGGGTGATCCAGTTAAGATACTACATCTGTACACTTATGACATCATAGGTCAAAGGGCATTCATGGGGCCAGTAATACTGTAGCACAGCGATAGAATGCATCCCAAATGGCACCCTACTCCATATAGTCCACTACATTTGACCAGAGCCCTATGGGTCGTGGTAAACAGTACTGCACTATCTAGGGATAGGGTGCAATTTGGGACATAACCATACTGTTTTTAATAGTGAACCGACATTGTCCCTCAGCACACACTCTAGCACAGGTGGCCCGACGAGAGGTTTATTTCTGAATGTCGTCTCCTCCTCTTACAGAGTGAGGGGATCTCCAAGAACATTAGATGGCTTATGTTACAAACACAAGGGGCTTTGGCTAACAGAGACATCTAAAGACGTCCTTGAAACTGTTCCAAGAGGCATTTGTCTTAAAGAGGAAGATTCCTCTATAATGGGGATCAGTGACAGTGTCAATCTTATGAAGAGTGTGTGTGTGTATGTCTCACCGTCTGAGTAGAGCCTATACTCTTCCACGCCGACTCAGGCTGGCTGTCTCTGATTGGCTGGTGCTCCTCTGGGAGGGGTTTGCTGTGCAGAGTGGGTGAGGCCGGCTGGTCCTGGCTTTCTCTGTCCTCATTGGCCCAGCCCACATCGTCCTGACCCATCGCGTCCTCTTCCTCCGTCGCTGGGGGAAACGGAGATGTGGCTTGCTTGGAAGACATCATTCTATAAAAAAACAATGAAAAAATGCATGACTTTTTCTTCCACATTCATTCATATCTGTATCTTGTTATGCACCTGTTGGGGAAAAACCACAAAACACCCCTTAACACTGAATATTCAGGATTAGAGTGGATGTTGGGATGATACTGTAGAATGTTCTCACACTTGAAGGGAAAGACAAGAAAATACACTTTCTTCTACATTACAAACACACTGATGGACAGAAGTGAACCACAGGAAGACTTCCTTGTTTTTATTTTCCTCCCCTTGTGTTGTTTTATTTGTTAAGCACTTTGAAATGCCTCCCCTGTAAGAAATGTGCTCTATAAACAAAGTTTGCTTTGATTAATCTTATGTTGCCGATAGCAGATGGAATTTTATCAGTGTTATGACTCCATCATCTACTGATTCCTAGAAGTTCGAGTATTGAAGTCAATCATTAGGAAGACAATCAAGCTTACACTGCAAATCTTCTCCAGCGCCTGTCTTTCATTTATTATTTTGTATTTTTGTATTTTACCCCCTTTATCTCCCAATTTCATGATATCCTATTGCAATCTTGTCTCATCGCTACAGCTCCCCAACAGGCTCGGGAGAGGCAAAGGTCGAGTCATGCATCCTCCAAAAAGATGACCAGCCAAACTGCGCTTCTTAACACCTAATCCAGAAGCCAGTTTGATCAATGTGTCAGAGGAAACATCGCCCAACTGACAACCGAGGTCAGCCTGCAGGCGCCCGGCCCGCCACAAGGAGTAGCTAGAGCGCGATGAGCCAAGTAAAACCACCCCAGCCATCCCCTAACCCGGACGACGCTGGGCCAATTGTGTGCAGCCCTATGGGACAGAGTTTTCTCTATCTTCTTCTCCAGTGTTACCCTTTCTCCAAAGGCCATTTTGAACATGATACATTCCCCCCCATCCCCACCCACCGGCACGCACACACACACACAGTAATACACCCATTTGTGGTAGGATAATCTATTAGACAGTGTTGGCCGGGTTTGGAGTTGCCAGGAGGAAGGCATGGCCAGCCATTGAGAAATGCTTATTGAAATTTTCGATTATCATGGATTTATCAGTGGTGACCGTGTTACCTAGCCTCAGTGCAGTGGGCAGCTGGGAGGAGGTGCTCTTGTTCTCCATGGACTTTACAGTGTCCCAAAACTTTTTGGAGTTAGAGCTACAGGATGCAAATTTCTGCTTGAAATTGAAACAAAATTGAATTGAATATGATGTGTTAGTGCACGTTTTCAGAATTTATGTAAATCACAAAGTTCAAAAGAAAATGAGAATGTGTTCTCAGTCAATTTACCTGGTAAAATAAAGGTAAAATAAAATAAAAAATTATTAATCTGCTGTGCAGGAAAAGTCTCAGCAACAAAAGAGCGATCAAATTAAGATCCAACATCTGTATCACTTGTCGATCACTCATCACCTTGCAGCAGTGAAAACACAGTAGGCTTAATTCAAGTGGGTTTCTGTGGAAACCTGTATTTCCTAAAGCAAAAGCCTCAGACCTGCAGCATTGAAAATACAGTAGATTCAAGTAACCCTGTACTTCCTACACCTGACCTTACCACATCAATAAAGAATTTGCTGCAATTAATTTACACACAAAACCCCTCAAATCTCCATATTGTTTAGTGTTTCTTGCCAAAACAAAAGTTGAATGCCGATTCTCCACTTCTCCCAAAGTGTACACCTGCAAACTTCCTGTCATGAATTTGACAATGGTATGATGGTTACACCGATCCTATGATATTAAATGAATGACAGAGTGTGTGCAAGTGCACGCTTGGGGAGAAGTGTGGAGAATCCGAACTCAAATGGGATTAAAAGGTGGGAACATGAGAGTTGTGTTTTACACCAAAGAGAGCCAACCTCAGTTTCTAAAATGTAAAGCAGATCGCCACTTCAGTATTAGCACCCCATCAATCACGCAGGATGGTCTATGTCTGAAGTATTCCATCTCCTGGGCCACCTAATACCTAAATCTAACCCTTACTCAACTATCTAAGAGAGAGAGAGAGAGAGAGAGAGAGAGAGAGAGAAAGAGAGAGAGAAAGAGAGAGAGAGAGAGAGGTTGAGAAAGAAAGCTAAAGAGAGAATGTGATCAAATGGGAAGGAAAGGGAGTGAAAGAAACGAGTTAGAGAAAGAGAGAAAAAGAGAAAGAGAAAAAGAGAAGGGGGGGGTCCTTGAGAGTGACTCCCGCAGTAGCAGGTGTCCACAGTGATTTGATAGGAGCATATACAGTGGATCAGAGGTGGGGGGTCTGTAACTGTCAACTGGAGAACATTATACATCATAAGTGCTGAAAGGAAACCTGGGGAGCGGGGACAGTGTCAGCACTAGCAGTGTGTGTGTACTTGTGTTTGTGCACGTGTGTGTGTATGTAAGTGTGTGAACGTGTGTGTGCTTCCGTGCGTGTTTGTGTGTGTGTACGTGTATGCTTACATATGTGTACGTGTTCAAAGGGTGTGTATTGATTGTGGGCAAAGCCAAACTTAGACAGATGTCCATTGCAAAGATGACATCTGACACCAGTCCTGACCCTACCGTGACACTGACGATAGCATCATTGGTTAATTACACCACCAAATACCTCTACTGTATTCATCTAAATTGCTGCCATGCTTACTTCCAACTTAGAGGAAAATTTCACCCAAATACAATATTCTGGTTTTTGTTTCATTCGTCCATTGTTGATAAAGTCCCACATTTTTTTGCATGTCAGCAATCAAGTTTTCAAAATATATAACTTTCAAATTACAGAACTACAGCTGGTATGATGCATTTTGCATCATAGGATGTAAAACACAGCATCATATGATGCAAAATGCATCATACAGCTGTATTTCTGTATTATGAAAGTTATATATCTTGAAAACTTGGTTGGTGACATGGAAAACATTTTGTGACTATATCAACAATGGACTAATGAAACAAATATCAAAAGTTCGTTTTTGGGTGGAGTTGTCCTTTAAAATGGAAAATTCATCATCTCAGCACCACTACAATGTCAACATATGTGACCCGATTCAGGAAACTAGGTTTACATCGGATGTCATTACTTCACAGGAGAGCTGTTTGAACGTTAAAAAAAACCAAAGCATTTTTTCACAGAAATGCCTTGTTGAACATGTGAACTTTCATGTGCCTTAATATCAAACGAGTATGCCATCTGAAAATGCAAATGCAATTGTTAAATTACGAGCCTAGTTGGTTTAGCCACAGAAAAAGGAAACAACCTTCCCGCTAGCCATGATTGGCTGAGATAATGAGTGGGCTGGACATGCCGAGAGATGAGTTTGGATTGGTCTACCATATAGCATATGTCTGTCTATTGGAGCTGGTCAGTATGTTTAGGTAATCCTGTCGAAAACTGATTTGAATATTTTTTTATTGCGTAGTAAAACTGCATAAACCTAATGTCAAGTTATAGTGTACTGTTAGCCAGCTAACGTTATGTGTATGCTCTTCACTTTCTGAAAGACCGAGTTTTGAGATCAGTGTAATTTGAGTATGATAGCTGAGGAGATGGAGAAAAGTTTGGAATACATCGTCAAACTAAGGCAACAATGCATGGCATCAGACAGAAGATGTGTCCAACCATGATTTATACTGGTAAGATTTTCAGATATTACACATTTCTAATTTTGACAGAAAGTGGTTTCATTTCAAGTGTACTGTTTGCTAGCTAACGTTATGTGTATGATTTTATTATTCGTATCTCAGACACATTTGTTTGACTAGTTATAGCCATAGAACCTGGTGGTTAACTACCTGCAGATTCATGCAGGGTAGTAACGTCATGAGTTGTGATTATGGTCCATTGTTTAGCTAGCTAGCTAGCTACATGTCTTAACAAAAGACTCCACTCTAATTGTGACAAAGTATTTTCCTTTCAAGTTAATGTGTACTATTAGCTAGTGTCATGACGTTGCCCTCTTTGGGTACAGCAAGCCCCATCCCCCTCTCCCTGCCTCCCCCTTGCCTTCTTCAACTAGGCTGCTGTGGTCAGAGAGAGGTCGTAAATTCCTGAGGAGGGGATCTCCTCATGGCCACACAGTATAGAGATAGAGTGAAGTTTCATAGAGAACAAAGGAATCCAGCTACGTACTGGTCCGTTTGTTACAACTTTGGAAAGCTCATGGGAGACGGTGTTGCCACATTACCATAACACTGTTTATATAATAGCCTCAGATATGAGATTTACATCTAATTGTTGTATAAGATGAATGAGTGAGTATGATACTTTACTTACGTTTGTAAAATTGTGTAATGTGATTTTGGACTGTTTAATGAAGGAAACTCCAATTCCCTTTTGAGTTGAACTAAATCAGAGGACTGCCCATGAGCCCAGTTAGGGTCAGGCATCCTGCGACAGCCCCTTTTCTGCAATTCCGAATAAAACCCAACTTTGAGAAATTCTCAGTAGAACATGTTTCTCTCAATCACGGGAGGACAAAGGTTGCAGACCATTGCTGAATCTTTTAACCATACAACGTGGTTAAACTCTTAGACTATCGATACCGACAGAATAAGAACAAGTCTTTGATATTAATTACTAGTCTGCAGCTAGGAATTCGGTATCATTGAACGCGAAGAATGACAAGCGCCGAAACATCCATTCTACAACAACATAAATGAATGTCGCTCTGAACTATGCACTCTAACCACGACAGAGAGAGAGAGAGAGAGAGAGAGAGAGAGAGAGAGAGAGAGAGGGGGGACGGAAACTCTCCAACAGAAACGAACTTTTCAACAAAGATCCCGACGACACACTGAGCGTAAATATATATATTGATTGCAATTGTTCCCGAATGAGTGAGCTTTAATGTGCAAAGGATTAGCATTTCAATTGTTATAATTATCAACTGTGTGTTGTCTTCTCAGTCGACCCCCACTTCCCTTTTGTACAACAAGCCGCGGTGCCGGTTTATCCCACTAGGGAAACTCCGTTATAATTTCCTTGTAACTATCTACTGTTTGTTTATGCATTTCTGTGAATTACTTAGTTAGTAATAAATAAATGATTTAAGACAATTGATCTATGGATGACTCATAGTGAAGATTGGGTTCGTGCAGATAACCAACAATTTACGACATTTGGAATGAGACTAACGTGAGGTAAAATAAATAATTCATTCATTAATCAGAAGACTATTGATCAGAAATGAAAATATCTGAAAGGTTATATTTGGGAATTATAACTTTGTAATCTGAATATTTTCCTTGGTGCCCCGACTTCCTAGTTAATTATGGTTACATGATTAATCAGTTTGATCGCATAATACTAATTACAGAGAATCTTTGATAAAAACTAAGTCTTCATTTAATGATAGTAAAGACACGACACTAGCTAGCTAACATTAGCTGGCTGGCTCACTAACTAACGTTACGTCATGCGTTGAGATTAATTGCTCACCTAGCTAGCTATCTAGCTACATTTCTTAGCAAAAGTCTTAGTGTGCCAGAGCGCAGAATAACTGATACATTTTTGAACGCTCAACACCCGTTGAATCTGTCCGGTGTCAGTAAACATCAGCAACAAAGCATAATTCAATTATTGCCAGCAGCACAGTTACAGTCACTAACACTCTGGATAACGTGAAAAAAAGCCTAACCAGCTCTACTAGGGCGAATACAATGGTCAGAGTGGGTGTTCTCTCATTATGTGTCTGGAAGTAGCTAGCCAATGTTAGCCAGTTAGCTTGGGTGCTTGATTGTAGTTGTGAGGTCAGAGGTTTCGGAACAACCCTACTTATTGGCCAGAGCATCCAGTGTGCGCTCTGAATGCGAAACCACAGATAGAGCGACAGGGTGAGTAATGTTCAGTGAGCTGTTCTCTCTCTTAGATGTCTGGAAGTAAGATAGCAAGAACGGTTGGATTAACCCTTAAAGAGATGGGTGGGGATAAGACTTAAGAGGGTGTGAACAATGCTGAATGTGTGTAGACAGAGAAGAGCTCTTCACTAGATACCAAAACATTCAAACACCATTTTCTCAAAAGTGAGTTTACAAGTTGATCAACTTTCAAAGCAGAATTACTTTCACATTGTTCCTCAAATGCAGTATATGATATACCATTTTGTAGCTCTGAGTCTCTACTTTTATCAAATGTAAAAACAGAAATTGAAATGTTGCTACATAAGACCGAATCCAGGTGGTGAGTCTGGATGTGTGTCTGGATATGTGAAAATGGCGAGTTTCTATGTTTTGTAGTCAAAGAGATAATAAGTGTATCTGATGCATTTGATGATGACATCATCCAACCGTGATTGGGAGTCCAATAGGGCGGCGCACAATTGGCCCAGCGTCGTCCGGGTTTGGCCAGGGTAGGCCGTCATTGTAAATATGAATTTGTTCTTAACTGACTTGCCTAGTTAAATGAATGTTAAATTAAATAAATACAAAAATGTAATCCCGAGACACTGATGACATCATCTGGTGTGTATCATATTTAATTTTTTTAAATATATGAGCAGTCAAAGGTTAAGTAACTGATACGGAATATGCACTGAATCCAGGCCCATAGACTAGCACATAAACTGTACAGAAACAAAAACAAAAAACAGAAGTATGTGCCAACTGCCAATGCGATTCCATACAAAATCACAATCCTTCATGCAAGGAGCCAGATAGTCTGGCCCACCAGTCAGAGTTAGCTGTATGAACTTTCATGCCCCCTGCTTAGCAGAATAGAGATGGCAGACAGACAGACAGACATACAGACAGACAGACAGAGACAGACAGACAGACAGACAGACAGACAGACAGACAGACAGACAGACAGTCAGTCAGTCAGTCAGTCAGTCATACTAGAAGAGTTCACATACAGACCCATATGGCTACTGACTACAGACAAAAATCATAACTTGCTGCAACGTTTCGTCGGCTAACACAGAGCGAATTGATAAGCGCGTCGCGAAACTAAGCCTTCCTTGACCCGACAGTCCCAATCTCACAACCACACCCCCCGGGAGAAAGACGAAGAAGGGGGGAAGCAGAAGGGTGGAGGAGAAAGAAGGGGGGTTATATTTAGCTGACAATATTGCTGCCTGTTTATAGGAGCTTAAGAGCTTCTTAGAACTGAGATCTCATATGGCCCAGAATGCCTGGACCTCATAAATCGCGGCCACTGATAAAGTTTCATCACGCAACAGACCCCAAGCTGTTTGTTAGCGTTAGCGAGACCATCAAGCCTCATGTGATTAGTTAGCATTAGCCAGACCCCATCACAGAAAATAGACATTTTCATTGGCAATACCTGCCCCAGTATAATTGAGTGAGACAATAGTGGCAAAAAATAATACAATATCAAGAATGCATTGCTGTTCAGTCTTCAAATGGACACTAAGGGCATCTAGCTATAACAATTGCAGATAATATGTGATGAAAGATGAACAGGAAATCAACAGTTCTACACAGTATCTACATCTGAAGTAAACTCCCATCTACACACACCTCTACTCCACTTAGCTAGGTGAAACGGCTGTTGATATACATCTGATGAGACACACAGATAGAAAGAGACGGAGAAACACCCTGAGACGTCAGCCATTACTTCACTGTAAACTAAATATTACTACAGTTTGCCTGGAGGAAGCCTCGGGAGAGGAAAGTAGAAATTGAGTGATTACAGTCGAGGCGGCGGCGGACATTTTCCCTGAAGTAGAAATCATTCCCGCCGGGAGCCCAACTAAATAATGAGCCTTGCTTCCTGGAGGGACTGATGAGACCATGATTAGACAGTGGTCCAAACAAAACACTCTATTCATCTTTTTCACATGATTACCGACTAGGCCAACCTTGGCCAACATTCCCGAACGGCCACCGCACCTTTCCAGTCGATACACTATTAGAGTATTGGAACAAATTGCTTCCCTTTAAGTCTAGGAAGTTTCTTGGAAGGTCGAGCCAATGTATCAAATGCATTGTATCTTCATGACATGAGATGACAAGAGTGATAAGGAAATCAGAACACTGTGAGACAGAGTCAAATGTTAAGAAAAATGACTACTGATATTCCACGAAAACAAGGAGCTGCCACAAAACAATCTAATTTCATTGCTGGATAATAAAAAAAGGGGTCATATTTTCTACTCACAGCTCTACATTATGGATGCTTCTGGTTAATTTAGTTTTTTACAACAAAAGGACAGGGGAGCATTTTAACTCCCCACAAAAAGCCCAGGGTAATTTATAATCCCTTTGTGATGGAAAAAAGCTAAAGTAAAAGTGGGTCGGAATTTGGCAAGAGTTCATCATTCACTACTTCTCCTCTCCTGGAACCTGGAAACCTGGCTATTCTGGAGAAACAATTGGCCATTGTGGACCATGGAGACAGAGGGACCTGTCTGTGACAGAAGAGAGGGAGAGCGAAGGCCCCTCTTAGGAAAACACAAAGCGCCATTCAGCCGCCGGAGTCCCCTCTGCCACTTGTGGAGCGACGAGGCTGGCAACAAAGGCCTCTGATTCACCCAATTGGGTGTAAAATCTTCAGCAATTCCCGTTGAAGTGAGCTGAGTAAGTGGGAAATGTCAGAAAGAGAGGGAGCTAGAGAGAGAAAGGAGAGGATAAAAAAAATATATTCTTGGTCTCCTGGACAATCCCAATAAGCATGAGGTGAGTCAGGAGAATGAGGAAAAGGAGGCCAGTACAGTGAGTTAGGAGAATGAGGAAGAGGAGGCCAGTACAGTGAGTTAGGAGAATGAGGAAAAGGAGGCCAGTACAGTGAGTTAGGAGAATGAGGAAGAGGCGGCCAGTACAGTACCAACTTGATCCCACAGGCTGAACTCTACAGACCATCCCAACACAGGAGGTTGGTGGCACCTTCATTGGGGAGAACGGGCTCGTGGTAATGGCTGGAGCGGAATCTTTGGAATGGTATGAAATAGATGAAACACATGGTTTCCATGTGTTTGATGCCATTCCATTCGCTCCGTTCCAGCCATTATTATGAGCCTTCCTCCTCTCAGCAGCCTCCACTGAATCCCAAACACAATAGGTTATCTTCCTATTACCGTGTCCAATAGAGAGCCTATCCAAAAATGGCATCCTATTCCCTATATAGTGCACTACTTTTCCCCAACTATAGTGCGCTATAAAGGGAATAGGGTGCTATTGGGATGCAAAGATCTATACGTTTTTCATTGGTCAGTCTGGGCCCTCGTAAAATGGTCATTGATCGACCTAAACAGAGGTTACTGTCATTCAGACATGTTGGAACGCAGACACACACAGGCCCTGCTTTCTCCACAGAGATTACCCCATTACTCTCCCTTTTCCCCAAATAGGAACCTTCACTAGCGACCTGTCAGTTGCACCGAAAAACGGGCCAGTTTTGTCAGCCAGTGCACCAATGACAAGAAAAGCAGTTGTATTTCCTGTCACACCATCCTATAAGTGTATTTGTGTGGGGAGGGAATGAGGAAATGAACTTTAGCACTTTGTCCATTATGGGGCTACTCTTAGGGCGGTTGCAAGGTGGCTAACAAATAACACCACTAATTCACTGCATTAAGGCATCACATCAGATGCAACTGGGGCTACTTTCATGATATAATGAAGGAACTTGTGAAGGAGTTGGATATTGTGTATGGTGGCTACGTCAATTGTGCGTATATTGTGTGTTTGGTGATTCGTCATTAAAACACTTCAGAACCAAAGGAGCTGCATTCATCATTCTACAGGTCAATAGAAAGTTAGTGTATCGTCAACAGTGTGTTGCAATGGGACCTCTATGTATTTAACTTATTGGTAAAGGAGTCCCGACCTATCGCAAGGACCAATTCATCTGGCCCCTAGTGAATGGAGGGCCTGGTCGACAGTGTGTTGAAAGCTGACCGCTTGCGGGATGGGTGGCAGGGGAAACTTAATCAAAACTTACTGAATCAATACTTGGTAGCAAAGTCCACATCTTATGTAGAGTACTGTACATCTATTGTAATGAACCTGGGGCCGTATCAATCATCTCAGAGTAAGAGTGCTGAGCTAGGATCAGGTCCCCCCCCCCCCCCATCCACGTGATCTTATTCATTGTGGTCCAAACACAAAACTGATCTTAAAGGTCCTGTGCAGTCAAAAACATGATTTCCTGTCTTTTATTTATATATTTCCACGAGGTTGGAATAATACTGTGACATTTAGAAAATGATGATAATGCCCTTTCAGTGTAAGAGCTGTTTGAAGACCACCTGTAATTTCAGCCTGTTTTGGTGGGTTGGATTTTCGTCCTGCTTGGTGACATCACCAGGCGATAAATTAGTTTACAGATCAATAAGATAGTTCCAAACCTCTGTGCCAATAACAGCTAGTTTTCAGTTTTCCCCTCCCCGCTCAGACCATTCCCAGACAGTCCTAGCTAAATTCTTGCTTGAGGACTTGCTCTTGCTAAGAAGCCATTTATTTATTTTTTAACAATCACAATAAGGTACTTAATTGTTACCCAAAAATGATTTGATATTAAGAGAAAAATGCTTGCATTGGGCCTTTAAATCAGAACTCCAATTCAGAGATGATTGATACATAGGACCCCTGGCATTGATAAATTACCAATCCCCCACGGCTGCCATCTTTCTTGAACAGATCCAGCTCAGGCCCTCAGGAAGCCAAGGTCCAATCCCACCTCAGGAAGCCAAGGTCCAATCCCACCTCAGGAAGCCAAGGTCCAATCCCACCTCAGGAAGCCAAGGTCCAATCCCACCTCAGGAAGCCAAGGTCCAATCCCACCTCGGAACCTCGCTCCACCCACCAGAGACTCTTTACTCTGTTGCTCTGCATTTCTCTCAAAACTGGCATCCTGCATGTTTGCTTTAGCATTTGTATTATATTGTCGAAACACATTTCTATAAGTATAATTCCAGTTTAAAATGTGCGCGATGCCACGAAACAGTAAATCACAACAGATGGACACCTTGATCTGGTACGATCATGCCGATGCACAGTCCTCTAAAAGGAACATCTCAGTGAAAATGTAATGGAACCCTCGAAAATGTTAAAAGACTGAATCTGGGTTTTTTCTCTCCACTCACACATGCACTCTTATGCAGGGTCTCTATGTGCAGATCCGTCCCCCAGGAGCGGTCTTGTTGACCAACACCTTGCCGAGCGCTTTTATTTCCCTGGCATTGGAACACACCCAAGTTAACACAGACACAGCATACAGTATATCTGCTTTATGGTTTTAGAGTAAAACCATTCAAGACCAAAGTCAACACGCAACGGCGCTAAAGGGCCGTCTGTCTGTCATTCTCCATTGCTGTAGTCAGTAGCCTTAGTAGACGGCAGAATATTATACAACACTGTATTGTGGCAAATAACATTTGATTTGATTTGAATATTGACTCCTAATGTCAATGTAGCCTCCAATGCCTGTGCTTAGACATCCTTCCATTAAACACAAACTGACAAAAACTTGAGAAGATAGAAATAAACGCTTTAGGGATTTTTGTACGATCATAAATCACAGCAGAAAGAGAAATGCTATGTTTTAATCTTTGGTCAGTTTGCTCATTTCAGGCTAAAATATGAATACTGTAGCTAAATAGCCAAATTAAAAATGAATCACATGTGAGAGTCATACAGATATTGGATAAGTCAATGATACTACTGTGCTGGTCTAACACTCACCCAGTACCCAGTCATTACACAACTGGTCTAACACTCACCCATTACCCAGTCATTACGCAACTGGTCTAACACTAGCCGAGTACCCAGTCATTACGCAACTGGTCTAACACTAGCCCAGTACCCAGTCATTACGCAACTGGTCTAACACTCACCCAGTACCCATTCATTACGCAACTGGTCTAACACTCACCCAGTACCCAGTCATTACGCAACTGGTCTAACACTCACCCAGTACCCAGTCATTACGCAACTGGTCTAACACTCACCCATTACCCAGTCATTACGCAACTGGTCTAACACTAGCCGAGTACCCAGTCATTACGCAACTGGTCTAACACTAGCCGAGTACCCAGTCATTACGCAACTGGTCTAACACTAGCCCAGTACCCATTCATTACGCAACTGGTCTAACACTCACCCAGTACCCAGTCATTACGCAACTGTTCTAACACTAGCCCAGTACCCAGTCATTACGCAACTGGTCTAACACTCACCCAGTACCCAGTCATTACGCAACTGTTCTAACACTAGCCCAGTACCCAGTCATTACACAACTGGTCTAACACTCACCCAGTACCCAGTCATTACACAACTGGTCTAACACTCAACCAGTACCCAGTCATTACGCAACTGGTCTAACACTAGCCCAGTACCCAGTCATTACGCAACTGGTCTAACACTAGCCCAGTACCCAGTCATTACGCAACTGGTCTAACACTCACCCAGTACCCAGTCATTACGCAACTGTTCTAACACTAGCCCAGTACCCAGTCATTACGCAACTGGTCTAACACTCACCCAGTACCCAGTCATTACGCAACTGTTCTAACACTAGCCCAGTACCCAGTCATTACGCAACTGGTCTAACACTCACCCAGTACCCAGTCATTACGCAACTGGTCTAACACTCACCCATTACCCAGTCATTACGCAACTGGTCTAACACTAGTCGAGTACCCAGTCATTACGCAACTGGTCTAACACTCACCCAGTACCCAGTCATTACGCAACTGGTCTAACACTCACCCAGTACCCAGTCATTACGCAACTGTTCTAACACTAGCCCAGTACCCAGTCATTACGCAACTGGTCTAACACTCACCCAGTACCCAGTCATTACGCAACTGTTCTAACACTAGCCCAGTACCCAGTCATTACGCAACTGGTCTAACACTCACCCAGTACCCAGTCATTACGCAACTGGTCTAACACTCACCCATTACCCAGTCATTACGCAACTGGTCTAACACTAGCCGAGTACCCAGTCATTACGCAACTGGTCTAACACTCACCCAGTACCCAGTCATTACGCAACTGGTCTAACACTCACCCATTACCCAGTCATTACGCAACTGGTCGAACACTCACCCAGTACCCAGTCATTACGCAACTGGTCTAACACTCACCCAGTACCCAGTCATTACGCAACTGGTCTAACACTAGCCGAGTACCCATTCATTACGCAACTGGTCTAACACTCACCCAGTACCCAGTCATTACGCAACTGATCTAACACTCACCCATTACCCAGTCATTACGCAACTGGTCTAACACTAGCCGAGTACCCATTCTATAGACAACTAGTCTAACAGTCACTCAGTACCCAGTCATTACGCAACTGGTCTAACACTAGCCGAGTACCCAGTCATTACGCAACTGGTCTAACACTCACCCAGTACCCAGTCATTACGCAACTGGTCTAACACTAGCCGAGTACCCATTCATTACGCAACTGGTCTAACACTCACCCAGTACCCAGTCATTACGCAACTGGTCTAACACTCACCCATTACCCAGTCATTACGCAACTGGTCTAACACTAGCCGAGTACCCATTCTATAGACAACTAGTCTAACAGTCACTCAGTACCCAGTCATTACGCAACTGGTCTAACACTCACCCAGTACCCAGTCATTACGCAACTGGTCTAACACTAGCCGAGTACCCATTCTATAGACAACTAGTCTAACAGTCACTCAGTACCCAGTCATTACGCAACTGGTCTAACACTCACCCAGTACCCAGTCATTACGCAACTGGTCTAACACTCACCCAGTACCCATTCATTACGCAACTGGTCTAACACTAGCCGAGTACCCATTCTATAGACAACTAGTCTAACAGTCACTCAGTACCCAGTCATTACGCAACTGGTCTAACACTCACCCAGTACCCAGTCATTACGCAACTGGTCTAACACTCACCCAGTACCCATTCATTACGCAACTGGTCTAACACTAGCCGAGTACCCATTCTATAGACAACTAGTCTAACAGTCACTCAGTACCCAGTCATTACGCAACTGGTCTAACACTCACCCAGTACCCATTCATTACGCAACTGGTCTAACACTAGCCGAGTACCCATTCTATAGACAACTAGTATAACACTCACCCAGTACCCAGTCATTACGCAACTGGTCTAACACTCACCCAGTACCCATTCATTACGCAACTGGTCTAACACTAGCCGAGTACCCATTCTATAGACAACTAGTCTAACAGTCACTCAGTACCCATTCTATAGACAACTGTTCTAACACTCACCCATTACCCAGGCATTACGCAATTGGTCTAACACTAGCTGAGTACCCATTCTATAGACAACTGGTCTAACACTCACCCAGTACCCATTCTATAGACAACTAGTCTAACACTCACCCAGTACCCAGTCTATAGACAACTAGCCTAACACTCACCCAGTACCCAGTCATTACGCAACTGGTCTAACACTCACTCAGTACCCATTCTATAGACAACTAGTCTAACACTCACCCAGTACCCAGTCATTACGCAACTGGTCTAACACTCACTCAGTACCCATTCTATAGACAACTAGTATAACACTCACCAAGTACCCAGTCATTATGCAACTGGTCTAACACTCACCAAGTACCCAGTCATTACGCAACTGGTCTAACACTCACTCAGTACCCATTCTATAGACAACTGGTCTAACACTCAACCAGTACCCAGTCTATAGACAACTAGTCTAACACTCACCCAGTACCCATTCTATAGACAACTAGTATAACACTCACCCAGTACCCAGTCATTACGCAACTGGTCTAACACTCACCAAGTACCCAGTCTATAGACAACTAGTCTAACACTCACTAAGTACCCAGTCATTACGCAACTGGTCTAACACTCACCCAGTACCCATTCTATAGACAACTAGTATAAAACTCACCCAGTACCCAGTCATTACGCAACTGGTCTAACACTCACCCAGTACCCATTCTATAGACAACTGGTCTAACACTCACCCAGTACCCATTCTATAGACCACTATTCTAACACTCACCCAGTACCCATTCTATAGACCACTAGTCTAACACTCACCCATTACCCAGTCTATAGACAACTAATCCATCAACTCTCTATCTCAGTATGTATCTCTTTCTCTCTCTTTCTCTTTCTCCACCTTTTTCACACAGCTCAGGTGTGTGTGTGTGTGTGTGTGTGTGTGTGTGTGTGTGTGTGTGTGTGTGTGTGTGTGTGTGTGTGTGTGTGTGTGTGTGTGTGTGTGTGTGTGTGTGTGTGTGTGTGTGTGTGTGTGTGTGTGTGTGTGTGTGTGTGTGTGTGCGTGCGTGAGTCCCATAGGGTGGCGCACATTTGGCCCAGCGTCTTCTGGTTTTGGCCAGCGTAGGCTGTCATGGTAAATAAGAATTTGTTCTTAACTGACTTGCCTAGTTAAATAAAGGTTCAATTAAAAATTTTAAAAATGTGTGAGTGCGTTCGGGACTGTGTGTGTATAATAATGCTGGGTCTGGGCCTAATACTGTACAAACCCAGCTGTCCTTTATGTCCTGTAGAGGCTTCTTCCTCTCTTATCAGTTCTCACCTCTGACCCGTGACCCCTAGTGCTCTGCCCAGGGTCAACACAATGTCACTCGGAGGCGCAATTAAGCTCGTTACACAAGTTTAAGCCTGTTGGGCGACCTTAACTTACCTTAACTTAACAGTGGGAGTAAACAATCCTATTACTCTAATAATATAGACGAAGCCAAGAGCCCTTTTCCATCCTTAAATAACCCTGTCAGGCTTTGCTGCTGGTTGCTGGCTGTCAGACACTGTGTAGCCAACAACACTACAAAAGCCTTCTTAGAGGGATTGAACCAGTGATTCCAGGAACCTTTTTTGGAGCATCTGTTAAATGACTGAAATGTAAATGTAAATTTAAAGATACAAACGTTTTATATCAATATTAAATCCAAGTTTGTTAACAAAAACCCTTTAAAAGGAGCGTCTAAAATGTAATCTATTGAAAAGTGCGGATGGTTATACAATTAGAATAAAACTTGGGTCTATACTGTATGTTATATGGTCCAATGGTAAATGTGTTATTAGATCATTCAATTTGGGCTAGCGACTGATATAGAGATGAGAGCGTGAGTACAGACAGGGACTAGGAGGCTGACTGCAACAGCTGCCTCCACACATATTTCAGAGCGACTGCATTAGCCCTGAGGCTAAAGCCTAGACAAAGTGAGCTTTAATAAATTATTAGACCGTCCCTAAAGTTAAAACAATCACCAAGTGTTCATAGTGAAGCTAAGTCAAAAATGCTATGTGGTGCATTTTGCATTTGTTTTCGTCAGACACACACACACACACATCCATATGTATCATTCAGGACACATTGAGTAGAGCTGACATGAATGCCACAGAGGGCCCAAATCTCTTTCAGTCAAGAGAGGGTCACAGATAACTGAAGTTGAAATATGCCCATTCTCACTGCTGTTGGGTTCCAGCTGCAGACAGGTGTACCCAATAGGGCCGGGGCGATACCAGTATGGCGATACTCGTTCGTATCGTGGCAAGGAAACAAAACACAAAGCGGATTTAACTTCTTTAGGGAAACAGCCCTAATGTTGGAAACAAACATCATTATGTTGTCATCCAGTCAAAATTGTTTTCCAAGCCATAGCACACAATATTTTACATACAGCAGGTATTTAAAGGACCAAGAGTTTGGTCTGTTTCAGGCTTTCATTTTTGCCATGGAAAGAATATTGCGATACTGGTATCATCCCAGCCCTAACACCCACTATATTCACAGACGAATATACTGTTTCCATAGCCTGAAAAACACTTCCATTACATTACATGATCATGACAACACAAGCTGAAGGTCAATGGCTATGGCAATATAACAGTGATGCTTATGCATTTCCCCCACACCATGTAGATGTATATTTACACAGCGCCTTCGGGAAAGAATTCACACCCCTTTACTTTTCCCACATGTTGTTGTGTTACAGCCTGAATTAAACATGTATTAAATGTTGTGTGTCACTGATCTACACACAACACCCCATAACGACAAGGTAGAATTTTGCTTGTAGAAATGTTTCTAAATGAATAAAACATGTAATGTTGAAATGTCTTGGCTCAATAAGTATTAAATCCCTTTGTTATGGCAAACCAAAATAGAGTAAGTTTAGGAGTAAAAATGTGCTTAACAACTCACCTATTGGTAGATGTTTTTTTTTAAATGTTAAAGATACACGTGTGCTACCTAACTCAGTTGCCAGAGAGGAAGAAAACTGCTGATGGATTTGACCATGAGGCCAATGGGGATTTTAAAACGGTTACAAAGTTTGTTTAATGGCTGTGATAGGAGAAAACTGAGGATGGAAAAATAACATTGTAGTTATTTCACAATACATGACAGAGTGAAAAGAAGGAAGCCTGTACAGAATAAAAATATTCCAAAACATGCATCCTGTTTGCAACAAGACACTAAAGTAATTCTGAAAAAAAAAAACTTTTTGTCCTGAATACAAAGCATTAAGTTTGGGGCAAATCCAATACAACACATCACTGAGTACCACTATTCATATTTTCAAGCATGGGGATGGCTGCATCATGTTATGGGTATGCTTGTCATCGGCAAGGACTAGGGAGTTTCTTAGGATAAAGAGAAACGGAATACAAATATAAGCACAGGCAAAATCCTAGAGGAAAACCTGGTTATGTCTGCTTTCCAACAGACACAGGGAGACAAGTTCACCTTTTAGGATAATAACTTTAAACTAAAGGCTAAATCACTGGAGTTGCTCACCAAGTGGCATTGAATGTTCCTGAGTGATCTAGTTACAGTTTTGACTGAACAAATTGGCTTGAAAATCTATGGCAAGAACTTGAAAATGTCTGTCTAGCAATGATCAACACTCAACTTGACAGATCTTGAATAATTTTTAAAAGAATAATGGTCAAATATTTAACAATCCAGGTCTTAGCCCAAACACGACTCCAACACCATCATTAAGTATTCTGACGACACAACAGTGGTAGGCCTGATCCCCGACAACGATGAGACAGCCTATAGGGAGGAGGTCAGAGAACTGGCAGTGTGGTACCAGGACAACAACCTCTCCCTCAACGATGAGACAGCCTATAGGGAGGAGGTCAGAGACCTGGAAGTGTGTTGCCAGGACAACAACCTCTCCCTCAATGTGAGAAAGAAAAAGGAGCTGATCGTGGACTACAGGAAAAGGTGGGCCGTACAGGCCCCCATTAACATCAACGGGGCTGTAGTGGAGCGGGTCGAGAGTTTCAAGTTCCTTGGTGTCAACATCACCAATGATCTATCATGGTCCAAATACACCTAGACAGTCGTGAAAAGGGCACAACAAAACCTTTTCCCCCTCAGGAGACTGAAAAGATTTGGCATGGGTCCCCAGATCCTCAAAAAGTTCTACAGCTGCATCATCGAGAGCATCCTGACCGGTTGCATCACCGGCTGGTATGACAACTGCTCGGCATCTGACCGTAATGCGATGCAGAGGATAGTGCATAGGACCCAGTAGATCACTGGGGCCAAGCTTCCTGCCATCCAGGACCTATATAATAGGCACTGTCAGAGGAAAGCTCATAAAATTGTCAGAGACTCCAGTCACCCAAGTCATAGACTGTTTTCTCTGCTACCGCAGCTTCTACCCCCAAGCCATAAGACTGCTCAACATATAAAGTTTGATTTGATTTAGAGAAGACACACAACTCCAAATGTGCTTCTACAAAGTATTGACTCAGGGGTGTAAATACTTATTTTAATACATTTGCTAAAATTTCAAAAAACAAGTTTTCACTTTGTCATTATGCCGTATCGTGTGTAGATGGGTGAAGAAAAAAATGTTTCATCCATTTTGAATTTAGGCTGTAACACAACAAAATGTGGAACGAGTCTAGGGGTATGAACACTTTCTGAAGGGACTGTACCTTGGGCCAAATCCTATCAATGCCAAATCCATGTTACAAGCTTACAAACAGGTGGCTTTTAGATAGCTCTAGAGGCATAATCCTAGATTAATACTGACAACAGGTCTTCACTGGACTGGGAATACATCTCCATTGTAGTTCCATGCTGTCTCTTATCTCAAAGCTCACAGCACGCGTCGTTTGTCACCGGGAAAAAAACACAGCAACATTTGTCTGTTTGTTTGCATCAAACAGCTATATTATTCACCACAAAACTGCTTTCTAAAAGGAGATAAACAAAAAAAATCTTCATTAAATTATTGAATGGCATGAAAGCATAATGTCCGCAGACGGTCTCCGATTCGAGACATTGTACATTTGTTCTAGTTTTTAGACAGTAAATAATGAACTTAGTTTGAGAATGAATAGTTTACACACAAGAAGCGACGCAGGCTTTTCATGGAACACAATACACAATGGAGAGACATTGGGGAGACTGATGCATGTTTAAAGTACCTCGCTACACAACCCATCTGACAGTCCAAGATAAATAAATATATAATATGGGTAGAAATCAGGGCTTATATATTCATAAAGTGTCTCAGAGGTAGACTGCTGATCTAGGATCAGGTCGCTTCTCTTTTTTGTTATGAATTAAAATACAAAAATGATCTGAGATCAGCACTCCTACTCTGATGGAATACAGGCCCATGTAGTAGCAATAGAAAACGGCACTGCTTTCTACCAAGAAAAGGAGTCTCACCCACTTTTTTACTTTCTTTCCTCTTAATCACTAGTCCCAGACTAAAACGTAGATGGAGAGGGCAGGAGTAGCTGATGGTGTATGTAAGCAGAGTTAGATAATGCTTGGATGACCTGAGGTCAGGTGACGAGGAGAGGCAGATCAGGAAGGCTGAGGAGGCACTGAGAGAAGTACCTTTAGACCCTGAAACTCTAGTTCTCTCCCCTCCCAGAACAGTTGTTGTTGGGTTGCGCGTCAGCAGTGTCCCCTTGGCATGGCCAGCTGTCAGAATGCAAGCTAATCCTCCAAGGTATCCCCCTGCCAGGCCAGGACATTGTATAGCCTCCGTCCCCCACTGCTGCCCTGGCCTGCACCACAGTCTGTCTGTCTGTGTGCCTGTCTGTGTGGGGCACGTTAAAGGTTTATTATGGGGGATCAGGCAAAGGCCTGCACAGACACACATTTAGGTTTGTTAGCATATACATACAGTACAGACAGACCTGACAGAACAGACAGACAAACAGAACAGACCCAACAGAGACCAGACACGACATATCGAAAGACAGACAGACGACAGACCAGAGACAGACAGACCAGACAGACAGACGCACAGACAGACGCAGACAGACAAACGCCCTAAAATACAACACACACACACACACAGACTTAAAGCCTGCCTGGCGTTGAGAGGTGTAAGAGTGAGATGGCAGGCCAAGTCATCCTGGCTCCCATTGTCCCCTGTAGCCGCAGATATGCTATACATTGTACAGAGCACAGGTTGAACTCATACAGCCATAGGTGCTGGCTAACCCTAGCCTTTTTATTCACATGGGGCCAGGACCTCAAATCACCATCGACCTCAGGAAATACTCTAGGGCTTTTGTTTATTGAGTAACACCCATAGAGATCCTATTAAATTATTAGAGGGGCCACGTCATTTAAGGACATATATCCTAAACCCTCAAAGTTCCATAATGGGGCGACAATGGCAGCCATCTTTGTCAGGGACAAATCCAAAACCAGTCTATCCCTTTCATACACAGACCAAAATCCCACTTATTTACCCTGCCTGCATTTTTATACCAGCTTTTTCCTATATCTGAAAGGGGTAGGGGGTAAAAAACGAGGAAAATAAAAGCCACATAGAGACCTAGTCATGATTCCTGCATTTTCACAGACCCTGTAACCAAAATGCAGGTATCGGGCTGCGTGAATATGGTTCTCTCTTTTTTTTTTAAGTAAATGTATTAACACTTCCATTGTTTAACACCTCCCTAATTTGAACTGCAAACCACCCACATGGTTCAACAACATACCCCACCCAGCACTGAAACATAGCTCAGGGGAGGCAAACCCTCTGGAGAGCAAGCAGGATCTTCTTCTAGTCCTATTTTAAAGAGTTACAAAACCTCAAATGTTTGTGTTCTTACCTTGACAATAGTCTATGGACAAGATGACAAGATGCTTACCCACTGCCATCAATCATTAATATGAGTATTTCTTGTGCAGAGCCTTGCTCTAGTGGAAACACTCTCTGGCACCTGCTGCATACAACTTTCCACCGGAGAACAGGGATCAATCTCTACTTCCAGCCTTCCCACTGTTTCTCATCCTATTTGCCTGTCTCCTCATCTAATTTCATTACTGTCTGAATGAAGTGTCAAAACACCCAAACAAATATTAGCATACTTTAAATTTCATCACCAAAAACCTCAATGTAACAAAGTCATCACATTTTGAGTGTTAATTTATTATTCAAAGCATCCTGAAAACACCTGAACCATATTTTTTTTTGTTATATATATTTCTTTTACACTGGACATAGGCCTAAGCTGTGTCAAAATACATAGAATGGCAGGAAATTCATTTTAAAATGAGATAAATGTGTGTGTGTGTGTGTGTGTGTGTGTGTGTGTGTGTGTGTGTGTGTGTGTGTGTGTGTGTGTGTGTGTGTGTGTGTGTGTGTGGGTGATGGAGGTACATACATAAATGACCATACATCAAAGTTAATGTACAGTATCACTGACCATTAACGAAACATCATTACTGATATGTGTCTATTGAATAGATAGTACAACAGTAACCTACAGTATATACATATGAGTAAAGCAGGATGTAAACATTATTAAAGTGACTGGTGTTCCATTATTAAAGTGGCCAGGGATTCCATGTCTACAGTGCCTTGCGAAAGTATTCGGCCCCCTTGAACTTTGCGACCTTTTGCCACATTTCAGGCTTCAAACATAAAGATATAAAACTGTATTTTTTTGTGAAGAATCAACAACAAGTGGGACACAATCATGAAGTGGAACGACATTTATTGGATATTTCAAACTTTTTTAACAAATCAAAAACTGAAAAATTGGGCGTGCAAAATTATTCAGCCCCTTTACTTTCAGTGCAGCAAACTCTCTCCAGAAGTTCAGTGAGGATCTCTGATTGATCCAATGTTGACCTAAATGACTAATGATGATAAATACAATCCACCTGTGTGTAATCAAGTCTCCGTATAAATGCACCTGCACTGTGATAGTCTCAGAGGTCCGTTAAAAGCGCAGAGAGCATCATGAAGAACAAGGAACACACCAGGCAGGTCCGAGATACTGTTGTGAAGAAGTTTAAAGCCGGATTTGGATACAAAAAGATTTCCCAAGCTTTAAACATCCCAAGGAGCACTGTGCAAGCGATAATATTGAAATGGAAGGAGTATCAGACCACTGCAAATCTACCAAGACCTGGCCGTCCCTCTAAACTTTCAGCTCATACAAGGAGAAGACTGATCAGAGATGCAGCCAAGAGGCCCATGATCACTCTGGATGAACTGCAGAGATCTACAGCTGAGGTGGGAGACTCTGTCCATAGGACAACAATCAGTCGTATATTGCACAAATCTGGCCTTTATGGAAGAGTGGCAAGAAAAAGCCATTTCTTAAAGATATCCATAAAAAGTGTCGTTTAAAGTTTGCCACAAGCCACCTGGGAGACACACCAAACATGTGGAAGAAGGTGCTCTGGTCAGATGAAACCAAAATTGAACTTTTTGGCAACAATGCAAAACGTTATGTTTGGCGTAAAAGCAACACAGCTGAACACACCATCCCCACTGTCAAACATGGTGGTGGCAGCATCATGGTTTGGGCCTGATTTTCTTCAGCAGTGACAGGGAAGATGGTTAAAATTGATGGGAAGATGGATGGAGCCAAATACAGGACCATTCTGGAAGAAAACCTGATGGAGTCTGCAAAAGACCTGAGACTAGGACGGAGATTTGTCTTCCAACAAGACAATGATCCAAAACATAAAGCAAAATCTACAATGGAATGGTTCAAAAATAAACATATCCAGGTGTTAGAATGGCCAAGTCAAAGTCCAGACCTGAATCCAATCGAGAATCTGTGGAAAGAACTGAAAACTGCTGTTCACAAATGCTCTCCATCCAACCTCACTGAGCTCGAGCTGTTTTGCAAGGAGGAATGGGAAAAAATTTCAGTCTCTCGATGTGCAAAACTGATAGAGACATACCCCAAGCGACTTACAGCTGTAATCGCAGCAAAAGGTGGCGCTACAAAGTATTAGCTTAAGGGGGCTGAATAATTTTGCACGCCCAATTTTTCAGTTTTCAGTTCCACTTCATGATTGTGTCCCACTTGTTGTTGATTCTTCACAAAAAAAATACAGTTTTATATCTTTATGTTTGAAGCCTGAAATGTGGCAAAAGGTCGCAAAGTTCAAGGGGGCCGAATACTTTCGCAAGGCACTGTATGGCAGCAGCCTCTGAGGTGCAGGGTTGAGTAACCGGGTGGTAACCGGCTAGTGATGGCTATTTAACAGTCTGATGGCCTTGAGATAGAAGCTGTTTTTCAGTCTCTCAGTCCCAGCTTTGATGCAGCTGTACTGACCTCGCCTTCTGGATGATAGGAGGGGTGAACATTCCGTGGCTCGGGTGTTTGATGTCCTTGATGATATTTTGTTTCCTTCCTGTGACATCAGGTGCTGTAGGTGTCCTGGAGGGCAGGCAGTGTTCCCCCGGTGATGCGTTCGGCTCCACCCTCTTGAGAGCCCTGTGGTTGCGGGCAGTGCAGTTGCCGTACCAGGCGATGATACAGCCCAACAGGATGCTCTCAATTGTGCATCTGTTAAAGTTTGTAAGGGTTGCTGTTGCGCCTTCTTCACCACACTGTCTGTGTGGGTGGACCATTTCAGATTGTCAGTGATGTGTACGCCGAAGAACTTGAAGCTTTCCACCTTCTCCACTGCAGTCCCGTCGATGTGGATAGGGGCGTGCTCCCTCTGCTGTTTCCTGAAGTCCACGATCAACTCTTTCGTTTTGTTGACATCTCGTCATTGTTGGTAATCAGGCCTACCACTGTTGTGTTGTCTGCAAACTTGATGATTGAGCTGGAGGTGTGCAAGGCCACACAGTCATGGGTGAACAGAGAGTACAGTTTGGCACCCAACCTCTGTCTTATCCTAGCCCTTTTATCTCTATCTCCATTGTACCATTTTATTTCTTATTTTCTGTAACTGCATGGGTTGTGTGTGTCAAACAGGAGAGTGAACAGGGTGTACACATGAGTGACTTTAAAAAATGTACATATATGTAACCTTTATTTAACTAGGCAAGTCAGTTAAGAACACATTCCTATTTACAATGACGGCATAAGAACAGTGGTTTAACTGCCTTGTTCAGGGGCAGAACAACAGATTTTTACCTTGTCAGCTCGGGATTCGATCAAGCAACCACTGGGCTACCTGCCACCCAAAATTGCTTGACCAGTGACTTGACCAGTGAGAACTAATTAACTCAAACTACTGGGTGATTCTCATGAAACCAGTTTAAAACCTGTCTGTAACAAATTGAGTTACAAAACCATGATGCATTTGCAAATATCAACTATTATTCTGAGGACTAAGATTTCTAGTTTTTGGCAAAGTGTCCTAAATACATTTGACAGAATTTTGTAAACTTTCACCCCAAATTCTCATTACTGAAATGTGTCCGGATTATATTCTCTATTTGAATAAAACACAAATTATGTTGCTGTAGTTTGTCCATCTGTCTCCCACGGTATGCAACTGTCTCCCACGGTATGCAACTGTCTCCCACTGTCTACCTCAGTCTCCCACTGTCTACCGCAGTCTCCCACAGTATGCAACTGTCTCCCACGGTATGCAACTGTCTCTCCCACTGTCTACCTCAGTCTCCCACTGTCTACCTCAGTCTCCCACTGTCTACCTCAGTCTCCCACTGTCTACCTCAGTCTCCCACTGTCTACCTCAGTCTCCCACTATCTACCTCAGTCTCCCACTGTCTACCTCAGCCTCCCACTATCTACCTCAGTCTCCCACTATCTACCTCAGTCTCCCACTGTCTACCTCAGTCTCCCACTGTCTACCTCAGTCTCCCACTGTCTACCTCAGTCTCCCACTGTCTACCTCAGTCTCTCACTATCTACCTCAGTCTCCCACTATCTACCTCAGTCTCCCACTGTCTACCTCAGTCTCCCACTATCTACCTCAGTCTCCCACTATCTACCTCAGTCTCCCACTATCTACCTCAGTCTCCCACTGTCTACCTCAGTCTCCCACTGTCTACCTCAGTCTCCCACTGTCTACCTCAGTCTCCCACTGTCTACCTCAGTCTCCCACTGTCTACCTCAGTCTCCTACTGTCTACCTCAGTCTCCCACTATCTACCTCAGTCTCCCACTATCTACCTCAGTCTCCCACTGTCTACCTCAGTCTCCCACTATCTACCTCAGTCTCCCACTATCTACCTCAGTCTCCCACTGTCTACCTCAGTCTCCCACTGTCTACCTCAGTCTCCCACTGTCTACCTCAGTCTCCCACTGTCTACCTCAGTCTCCCACTATCTACCTCAGTCTCCCACTGTCTACCTCAGTCTCCCACTGTATTAACTGTCTACCTCAGTCTCCCACTGTATTCACTGTCTACCTCAGTCTCCCACTGTATTCACTGTCTACCTCAGTCTCCCACTGTCTACCTCAGTCTCCCACTGTCTACCTCAGTCTCCCACTGTCTACCTCAGTCTCCCACTGTCTACCTCAGTCTCCCACTGTCTACCTCAGTCTCCCACTGTCTACCTCAGTCTCCCACTGTTCACCGCTACTGGTGCGTATTCACATGGCATCCAAGGGTACATTGGGAGTGAACAAAGGGGAACTATCATATTATGGGACACAGTGGCATACAGTAGGAGACCGTGGTAGACTATGGGAGACTGTGGGAGACTGTGGGAGACTGTGGGAGACTGTGGGAGACAGAGGGAGACAGTGGGAAACAGTGGGAGACAGAGGGAGACAGAATGAGACAGTGGGAGACAGAACGAGACAGTGGGAGACAGTGAATATAGTGGGAGACAGAGCGAGACAGTGAATATAGTGGGATACAGTGGGAAACAGTGGGAGACAGTGGGAAACAGTGGGAGACAGTGGGAGACAGAACGAGACAGTGGGAAACAGTGGGAGACAGTGGGAAACAGTGGGAGACAGAGCGAGACAGTGGGAGACAGAACGAGACAGTGGGAAACAGTGGGAGACAGAGCGAGACAGTGAATATAGTGGGAGACAGAGCGAGACAGTGAGAGACAGTGGGAGACAGTGGGAAACAGTGGGAGACAGTGGGAGACAGAATGAAACAGTGGGAGACAGAACGAGACAGTGGGAGACAGTGAATATAGTGGGAGACAGAGCGAGACAGTGGGAAACAGTGGGAGACAGAGGGAGACAGAATGAGACAGTGGGAGACAGAGCGAGACAGTGAATATAGTGGGAGACAGGGAGAGACAGTGGGAAACAGTGGGAGACAGTGGGAAACAGTGGGAGACAGTGGGAGACAGAACGAGACAGTGGGAAACAGTGACAGACAGTGGGAAACAGTGGGAGACAGAGCGAGACAGTGGGAGACAGAACGAGACAGTGGGAAACAGTGGGAGACAGAGCGAGACAGTGAATATAGTGGGAGACTGAGCGAGACAGTGAGAGACAGTGGGAGACAGTGGGAAACAGTGGGAGACAGTGGGAGACAGAATGAAACAGTGGGAGACAGAACGAGACAGTGGGAAACAGTGGGAGACAGAGCGAGACAGTGAATATAGTGGGAGACAGTGCGAGACAGTGGGAGACAGAACGAGACAGTGGGAAACAGTGGGAGACAGAACGAGACAGTGGGAGACAGAACGAGACAGTGGGAAACAGTAGGAGACAGAGCGAGACAGTGAATATAGTAGGAGACAGAGCGAGACAGTGAGAGACAGTGGGAGACAGAACGAGACAGTGGTGGACAGTGAATATAGTGGAATATAGTGGGAGACAGTGAGAGACAGTGGATATCTGCCCCCACTACGCTGTGAATAAACTTTACCTTTCAAATAAACAGGAGATCTGATACTGCAGCTCACAATTGCATTCCGTGTGTACAGTGTGTACCGTGTGTACCGTGTGTACCGTGTGTACCGTGTGTACCGTGTGTACAGTGTGTACCGTGTGTACAGTGTGTACAGTGTGTACCATGTGTACCGTGTGTACCGTGTGTACAGTGTGTACAGTGTGTACCGTGTGTACAGTGTGTACAGTGTGTACAGTGTGTACCGTGTGTACCGTGTGTACAGTGTGTACCGTGTGTACCGTGTGTACAGTGTGTACCGTGTGTACCATGTGTAACGTGTGTAACGTGTGTACAGTGTGTACAGTGTGTACAGTGTGTACCGTGTGTACCGTGTGTACAGTGTGTAACGTGTGTACAGTGTGTACAGTGTGTACAGTGTGTACCGTGTGTACCGTGTGTACAGTGTGTAACGTGTGTACAGTGTGTAACGTTTGTACCGTGTGTAACGTGTGTAACGTGTGTACAATGTGTACAGTGTGTACAGTGTGTACCGTGTGTACAGTGTGTACCGTGTGTACCGTGTGTAACGTGTGTAACGTGTGTATTCCAAACTTCAAAGATGACAACATAAATCTCTCTGCATATTAGAATTTCACTTGTCCCATCTATTTGACATGTTACAGTGCATTTGCACACTACACAGGTGAGGAGGATGTCAACCTGGGACTTTCCAACAGCTACAAAATCCAAATTCAAACCTTGATGACTCTTTATTTCTCCCTCTCCTTCCCTCTCTTTCCCTATATTCTTTCTCTCCCTCTCTCTCTCCCTTTCTCTCTTTCCCTATATTCTTTCTCTCCCTCTCCTTCTCTCTCTTTCCCTATATTCTTTCTCTCCCTCTCCTTCTCTCTCTTTCCCTATATTATTTCTCTCCCTCTCACTCTTTCCCTATATTCTTTCTCTCCTTCTCTCTCTTTCCCTATATTCTTTCTCTCCTTCTCTCTCTTTCCCTATATTCTTTCTTTCTGTCAGTCAACATGTTGTTTACTCTTTAAGACCATATTGGTCCACAGGTCAGGTGAAATTTCAGAGAACTATTAGAATAGTGCAAGGATTACTTACCGATTAAGGGGCTTAAGTTCAACTAGTTAAGTTTAAATTTAGTAGGTGGAAACTCCATTGTGTTGAAGAGAGGGGCCGAAGAAGAAAGAGAGAGCGTATTTGCCTTGTCAACCTTCCTGTTCTTAATCTACTCTGATCCTGTTGGAGGTTAAATTCATTAGACCACTGTTAGTTACACACTTCACTCTTGACAGTGATATAAGACCATGGCTGGTTCATAGTTACACTAGGGTGCCTGCCCACACACTCACACACACACAGGCACACACACACACAGGTACACAGACACACACACAGGCACACACACACAGTCACAAACACACACACACACGCACACATACACACACACACACACACACGCACACACACACGAAAGCATACACGGGAACACACACACACCAAACAAGCACAGACACCACCGCACCACACACACACGCACCACACATGCTCGCACACACACACACACACACTTTTCCTCGGATCACAGTCTCCATGTATACTGTAAATCCATATGGTTAATTGACTTCGACAAAGAACAAAGGCGACGATTAAGGGATTGACGGTTCCACACAGTCACTGATCAGGGGGACTTAGTCATGGCTTTGAAAGAGGTCATCACTCCCTGCACTATGATTATCAGACCTTTTGCAAAGGAAAGCAAAAATCAGCATTGCTTAAGTCCTAGTAGTTCCTCCCTGTTTCCTTCTGTTTGATTCATAATGGACACAACCCAGATGTCCCTTGAGGATACGGAGGATGCTCCTTCTCCTGCACTTTGTAAAGTATGTGTCTTGCGACATCCCACTGGGCACAGACGTCAGTTCAATGTCTAGTTTTTATTAACATGTGGTTGAGTTGTGAACTAATGAGAATGCAACGTGAAATCGATGTATTGGAGATTGTATTTAGATTAAAAGTTGGGTGAAATAAACTCCCTCACGTTGATGACTTTTTGCAAATCCAAATCTATTTTACACGTTGACTCAACGTCATCATTTAGATGTTTTTTGTTACCAAAACAAAGTTTATTGGTTGTGTACACAGTTTAGCAGATGTAATAGCAAGTGCAGCTAAATGCTTATGTTACTAGCTCCTAACAATGCAATACAATGTCAAACAAGTACACAAATTATACAAAAAAATGTAATTAAGGAATGTCATAACGAATCCAATTAACAAACCAAATAGCACTGTAACAGTAATCCAAATGCAATCTATACGTATATAAACCGGATGATTTTACACAAGATATACTAGGAATGATATGTACAAGAATCCAGTATATAAAACATATGTGGTGTGTATGAACAGTGTAACTAACATACCATGTGTACAGTAGTAGAAATATTAGAATGAGCTATGTCAAGAATAAAGTATTTATATACACAGTACAAAAACCCATAGCAAAATGGATAGAATTGCAGGAAATTAGCTTCCAGACCAGAGACTGGAATATAAATACGGTGAGCTCCAAAGGTATTGGGACAGTGACACGATTTGCTCTTTTGGCTCTGTCCTCCAGCACTTTGGATTTTAAATAACACAATGACTATGAGGTTAAACTGCAGACTGTCAGCTTTAATTTGAGGGTATGTTCATCCATATCGAGTGAACCGTTTAGAAATTACAGCACTTTTCGTACATTTTAGGGGACCAAAAGTATTTGGACAAATTCACTTATACTCTATGTGTATTAAACTAGTAAAAAGTTAAGTATTTGGTCTCATATTCATAGCATGCAATGACTACACTGTATTCACTAACATGTTCAACCTCGCCCTGACCCAGTCTGTAATACCTACATGTTTCAAGCAAAGTCCTTGTTCCCAAGAACGCCAAGGTGACCAGACTAAATGACTACCGGATCGTAGCACTCACATCTGTAGACAAGAAATGCTTTGAAAGGCTGGTCATGGCTCACATCAACATCATCATCCCAGGAACTCTGGACCCACTCCAATTCCCATACCGCCTAAACAGATCCACAGATGATGCAATCTCTGTTGCACTCCACACTGCCCTTGCCCAACTGGACAAAGGGAACATCTACGTGTATGTGAGAATGTTGTTCATTGGCTTCAGCTCAGCAGCGTTCAACACCATGGTGCCCTCCAAGCTAATTACTAAGCTAAGGTCCCTGGGACTGAACACCCCCCTCTGACACTGGATCTTGGACATCCTAACGGGACACCCCCATCTGCCACGCTGAACCCCAACACTGGGGTGCCTCAGGGCTGTGTGCTTAGTCCCCTCCTGTACTCCCTGTTCACCCACGACTGCGTGGCCGTGCACGACTCCAACACCATCGTCAAGTTTGCCAATGACACGACAGTGTCTGATCACTGACGACGATGAGGCAGCCTATAGGGAGGAGGTCAGAGACCTGGCAATTTGGTGCCAGGAAAACAACCTCTCCCTCAACGTCAACAAGACTAAGGAGCTGATCGTGGACTACAGGAAATGGAGGGCCAACCCCATTCACATCGACATGGCTGTAGTGGAGCGGGTTGAAAGCTTCTAGTTCCTTAGTGTCTACATCACTAAGGACCCATCATAGTCCAAACACACCAACACAGTTGTGAACAGGGCACAACAATGCATCTTCTATCTCAGGAGGCTGAAACTATTTTGGCATAGATCCTCAGATCCTCAAAACGTTATACAGCTGAACCATTGAGAGCAGGCTGTGCATCTCCTTGGCCTTCTGGTTTGGCAACAGCTCGGCATCCAACCACAAGCCGATACAAAAGGTAGTGCGTACGGCCCAGTACATCACTGGGGCCAAACTCCCTGCCATCCAGAACCTCTATACCAGGCGGTGTCAGAGGATGGGCCTAAACATTGTCAAAGACTCCAGCCACCCAAATCATAGACTGTTCTCTCTACTCTTCCTACACACTCACACATATTGTAGATAATGGCAGGGTGAACAGGCCATGGCGCGGGTGGCTGAGGTCCTTGATGATCTCCTTGACCTTCTTGTGACACCGGGTGCGACACAGGATGTCCTGGAGGGCAGGCAGTATACCCACGGTAATGTGCTGCACCACCCTCTGGAGAGGCCTGCAGTTGCGGGCAGTGCAGTTGCCGTACCAGGGTTAAGGTCTGATTATAAAGACATAACCACTGATCTGAAAGGATCGGCATTATATAGGCATAATGACTGATCTAGGGCCTCCCGAGTGGCGCAGCAGTCGAAGGCACTGCAGTGCTTGAGGCATCACTACAGATCCGGGTTCGATCCCGAGCTGTGTCGCAGCCGGCCGCGACCGGGGGACCCATGAGGCAACACACAATTGGCCCAGCATCGTCCAGGTAAGGGGAGGGTTTGGCCGGCCCGGCCAATACTACTTGAGTAAAAGTCTAATAGTATTTGGTTCTAAATATACTTAAGTATCAAAAGTAAATGTAATTGCTAATTTCAAATTCCTTATATTAAGCAAAGCAAATTGCACCATTTTCTTGTTTTAAAAATGTATCATTTACAAACGATGCATTTATATTTAGTGAGTCTGCCAGATCAGAGGCAGTAGGGATGACCATGTGTTCTCTTGATAGGTGTGTGAATTGGACCATTTTCCTGTTCTGCTAAGCATTCGTCATGTAACGAGTACTTTTCGGAGTCAGGGAAAATGTATGGAGTAAAAAGTACAATATTTTCTTTAGGAATGTAGTGAAGTAAAAGTTGTCAAATATATAAATAGTAAAGTAAAGATACCCCCAAAAAATACTTAAGTAGTACTTTCAAGTATTTTGAAATACTTGCCGGCCGGGATGTCCTTGTCACATCGCACTCTAGCGACTCCTGTACTAGGACTTAAGCAATGCTGATTTTTGCTTTCCTTTGCAATCATAGTGCAGGGAGTTATAAAGGTATAGGCCGGGCACATGCACACTGACATGGTCGCCAGTTGTACGATGTTTCCTCCGACATATTGGTGTGGCTGGCTTCCGGGTTAAGTGAACAGTGTGTCAAGAAGCAGTGCAGCTCTGTGTTTTGGAGGACACATGGCTCTCTACCTTCACCTCTCCCAAGTCCATACGGGAGTTGCAGTGATTTTTATTTTTTATTTATCCATTATTTTACCAGGTAAGTTGACTGAGAACACATTCTCATTTGCAGCAACGACCTGGGGAATAGTTACAGGGGAGAGGAGGGGGATGAATGAGCCAATTGTAAACTGGGGATTATTAGGTGACCGTGATGGTTTGATGGCCAGATTGGGAATTTAGCCAGGACACCGGGGTTAACACCCCTACTCTTACGATAAGTGCCATGGGATCTTTAATGACCGCAGAGAGTCGGGACACTCGTTCCGAAAGACGGCACCCTACACAGGGCAGTGTCCCCAATCACTGGCCTGGGGCATTGAGATATTTTTTTAGACCAGAAGAAAGAGTGCCTCCTACTGGCCCTCCAACACCACTTCCAGCAGCATCCAGCAGCATCTGGTTTCCCATCCAGGGACTGACCAGGACCAACCCTGCTTAGCTTCAGAAGCAAGCCAGCAGTTGTATGCAGGGTGGTATGGGGACAAGACTGTAACTACCAATTGGCCATCATGAAATTGGGGAGAAAAAGGGCAATAAATAAAGGTATAACCACTGGTCTGAAAGGACTGGCATTATAAAGGTATAACCACTGACCTGAAAGGACCGGCATTATAAAGGTATAACCACTGGTCTGAAAGGACTGACATTATAAAGGTATAACCACTGACCTGAAAGGACCGGCATTATAAAGATATAACCACTGGTCTGAAAGGACTGGCATTATAAAGGTATAACCACTGACCTGAAAGGACCGGCATTATAAAGGTATAACCACTGGTCTGAAAGGACTGGCATTATAAAGGTATAACCACTGACCTGAAAGGACTGGCATTATAAAGGTATAACCACTGACCTGAAAGGACTGGCATTATAAAGGTATAACCACTGACCTGAAAGGACTGGCATTATAAAGGTATAACCACTGGTCTGAAAGGACTGGCATTATAAAGGTATAACCACTGACCTGAAAGGATCGGCATTATAAAGATATAACCACTAACCACTGATCTGAAAGGACCGGCATTATAAAGGTATAACCACTGACCTGAAAGGACTGGCATTATAAAGGTATAACCACTGACCTGAAAGGACCGGCATTATAAAGGTATAACCACTGACCTGAAAGGACCGGCATTATAAAGGTATAACCACTGACCTGAAAGGACTGGCATTATAAAGGTATAACCACTGACCTGAAAGGACTGGCATTATAAAGTTATAACCACTAACCACTGACCTGAAAGGACCGGCATTATAAAGGTATAACCACTGACCTGAAAGGACTGGCATTATAAAGGTATAACCACTGACCTGAAAGGACTGGCATTATAAAGGTATAACCACTGACCTGAAAGGACTGGCATTATAAAGGTATAACCACTGACCTGAAAGGACCGGCATTATAAAGGTATAACCACTGACCTGATAGCTAACGTTAGCTGGCTGGCTCCCTAGCTGACTTTATTTGTATCCCAGAGCCATTTGCTTTGCTAGTTAGAGCCTAATGTTAGCTAGCTAACATTGTACCTGGTTGCGTGACATGTTTACCTAGCTAAGTTAATTGTTTAGCATGTCTTAAGCTAAAGCGCACAACACCTGTTGAATATGGCCGGTGTCAGTAAACGTCTGCAAAAATGAGTAATGAAATTGTTGCTAGCAGAGCTGGTTAGGCTGTTTTCATGCTATCTAGTGGTAAACAAATCATCGGCCAGAGCGTCAGGTGTGCGCTCTGAACGATCCGAGAGCAAAACGAGATGGGTGGGGCTAAAGCTTAAGAGGGTGTGAACGATGCTGAATGGGTGTAGACAAAGAAGAGTTTTTCACTAGATACCAAAACATTCAAAGGCCAAGTTCATCAACTTTTAAAGCAGAATAACTTTGCCTCTGTTCCTCAAAAATGCAATGTATGATGTACCATTTTGTAGCTCTGAGTCTCTGCTTTTATCCAATATAAAATAAAAACATTTCAAATTTTGCAAAGGGCATAGGGTGCCATTTAGGACATCCTATCCTTTCAATGGCAGTGAGCCAGGGAGATGATGTATCAGGAATCCAGTTAAGACCCAAGTGCAGACTATGTGAAGGAACAATGTTTAATGTAACAACCGGGGCAGGCAAACGACAGGTCAAGGCAGGTAGGGGTCAATAATCCAGAGTAGAGGCCAAGGTACAGGACGGCAGGCAGGCTCAGGGTCAGGACAGGCAGGGGTCAAAAACCAGGAGGACAAGTAAAAAGAAACTGGAAAAATCAGGCGCTGAGACACAAAACGCTGGTAGGCTTGAACAAACAAGACGAACTGACCATAGACAGACAGAAAACACAGGTATAAATACCCAGGGGATAAGTGGGGAAGATGGGCGACACCTGGAGGTGGTGGAGACAAGCACAAGGACAGGTGAAACAGAACAGGGCGTAACATGATGAATCGTTTACCAATATGGACACCTAGAGTGGTAACAGTGACAGCCCTGTGAGACCTTGTAGCACGGCTGCCATGGCAGATCTGAGAGGCCAGGTGAGGATTAGAGTGAGTTTCCACTAGACGCTGATATTGGGTCACTTTCCCTACTAATGTTTAAGGTTAAGATCGAGGGAAGGGACGTTGATCCTACATCTGTACCTAGGGAAACTTTACCGCGGAGGGCCAGGTGGCCAGCCTCTGTGGCTTGGAAAAGAACAGGTGAGTTTGATCCTGACCTTTCACCCCCTCAGTTAAAACCAGAAGCAATTATTAACCTGAGTGGTGGCTGCTCTGATGGCATTTCTTAATGGTAGCCTTTAGAAGTATGTCGGCTTCAGGAGACACCAGTTGTTACCTGGCATTTTGGTGAAAGTAAGTTAAACGTATGCACGTGCACACACACACACACACACACACACACACACACACACACACACACACACACACACACACACACACACACACACACACACACACACACACACACACACACACACACACACACACACACACACACACACTTCTCCCTAGCAGAATTTTCAGGGGGGGTGCAAAGGCCCCCAAAGCAACATAGGCCCTCTGACATCTAAATAACTGTCATACAATGGTAGGAGAAACACTGCACTAACCGAATGGAAAGAGCATTTCACAAAAACAAATACAATCTCCTGCCTATGTGTTTTGACAGCCACTGCCTGTGCTTGGTACAGATCATATAATGGACATTATGTACTCTACAGAAGAGTGTCACAAACACATTCCCTACAGTACATTTCTTAAGTCTGAGTCTCCCCTTACGGAGATATGTGACATATGCCACAGGGTGATATGTGGAAGGTGACATATGCCACTGGGTGAGTACCTTCCAAGCTCATCATTAAGCTTGGGGTCCTGGGTCTGAAACCTGCCCTGTGCAAATGGGTCCTGGACTTCCTGATGGAACACCCCCAACAACACCTCTACTACGGTGATCCTCAACACAGGGGCCCCACAAGGGTGCGTGCTCAGCCCCCTCCTGTACTCCCTGTTCACCCATAACTGTGTGGCCACGCACGTCTCAAACTCAATCCTCAGGTTTGCTGACGACACAACAGTGGTAGGCCTGATTACCAACATCAATGAGGAGGTAAGGGCCCTGGCGGAGTGGTGCCAAGAAAATAACCTCTCCCTCAACGCCAAAAACGAAGGAGTTGATCATGGACTTCAGGAGACAGCAGAGGAAGCACGCCCCCATCCACATCGACAGGGCCACAGTGGAGAAGGTGAAAAGCTTAAAGTTCCTCGGCGTACACATCAATGACAATCTGAAATTCCACACTCACATAGACAGTTAGGTGAAAAAGGAACAACAGCGCCTCTTCAACCTCAGGAGGCTGGTACGGCAACTGTACCGCCCGCAACTGCAGGGCTCTTCAGAGGGTGGTGCGGTTTGCCCAAAGCATCACCGGGGGCACACTGCCTACCCTACAGGACATCTACAGCACCCGGTGTCACAGGAAGGCCAAAAAGATCATCAAGGACCTCAGCCACCCGAGCCACAGCCTGTTCACCCACCCGCTACCATCTAGAAGGCCAGGTGAGTACAGGTGCATCAAAGCTTGGACCGAGAGACTGAAAAACAGCTTCTATCTCAAGGCCATCAGACTGTTAAATAGTCACCACTAGCCGGGCTCCGCCCAGTACCCTGCCCTGAACTCAGTAACTGTCACTAGCCGGCTACCACCCGGTTACTCTACCCTGCCCTGAACTTTAGTCACTGTCACTAGACGGCTACCACCCGGTTACTCTACCCTGCCCTGAACTTTAGTCTCTGTCACTAGACGGCTACCACCCGGTTACTCTACCCTGCCCTGAACTTTAGTCTCTGTCACTAGACGGCTACCACCCGGTTACTCTACCCTGCCCTGAACTTTAGTCACTGTCACTAGACGGCTACCACCCGGTTACTCTACTCTGCACCTTAGAGGCTGCTGCCCTATGTACATAGACTTGGAATCACTGGTCATAATGTTAATAATGTTTACTGTTTTACCCACTTTATATGTATATACTGTATTCTAGTCAAGGACTATCCTATTTAAATATTGCTGTACATATACTATTCTATCCTACGTATTCTTCAGATATACTACATATTCTATCCACATACTGTCCATGTCTATACATCCCATCATATATTTAAGCAATTGTCACACTCTGACCATAGTTTGCGTTGTTTGTTTCTATGTTTTGTTTGGTCAGGGTGTGATATGAGTGGGCATTCTATGTTGTATGTCTAGTTTGTCTGTTTCTATGTGTTTGGCCTGATATGGTTCTCAATCAGAGGCAGGTGTTAGTCGTTGTCTCTGATTGGGAACCATATTTAGGTAGTCTGTTTTGTATTGTGGGGTGTGGGTGATTGTTCCTGTTTCCAGTGTTCACGTTACAGGACTGTTTCGGCTTCATTCTTTTTTGTCGGTTCATTGTTTTTGTTCGCTGTTTAAGTATCCCATTAAAAATGGATAATCATCACGCTGCATTTTGGTCCTCCTCTCTTTCTCCCGAAGACGATCATTACAGCAATAAGGCACCTCGGGGGTGTGGTACATGGCCAATTTACCACGGCTAACGGCTGTTCTTATGCCCGAGGTGCCTTATTTCTATTATAAACTTATTACCAACGTAATTAGAGCAGTAACAAGACATTTTCTTGTCATACCCATGGTATACGGTCTGATATACCATGGCTGTCAGCCAATCAGCATTCAGGGCTCGAATCACCCAGTTTATATATAAGTACAGTATATATATATATATATAGCATTTTTCTACACCCGCAATAACATCTGCTAAATATGTGTATGCGACAAATAACATTTTATTTGATATGTGTAATGTGACATATGCCACAGCGTGACATGTGTAATGTGATACAGTGCATCTGAAGTCATCTGAGAAGATGAGAGGGGCGAGCGAGGCAAGGAAAGATGTTTGAAGGCTGTCAGTCATCATTGAGGATTGTTGATGTGAAGATGACGATGATGAAGATCATGATTATGGTGATGATAATGACAATGATGACAATGACGACGGTGACGATGGTGATGAAGATGGTAATGTTGACGATGATGGTGATGACGACTATGATGATGATGATGATGATGATGATGGCGATGATGATGGCGACGACGATGATGATAACTTTGATGATGATAAAGACAATTATGACATTAATGACATTAATGACAATAAGGATGACGATGACGACGACGTTAATGATGACAGTGATGATAATGACCATGATGATGAGTATTGACATGGCAGAGAGCACAACAACATACTTCGTGCCACGAACACTCACGGTATGTCTTTTCTCCTTAGTGTAAGAAACAGAGGCCTCCAACTCTCCCCTCCAAACATCTTTCTCTCCCCCCTCCCTTTCTTTATATCTCTCCCTCTTTCTCTTCCTCTTTCTCTCGCTGTATCAGAGACGGTCTCACTGCATGACCTAATGGAAGGAGGATCTCTTTAAAGCCACAGTGGAAGAAGAAGAGACAAAAGAACTCGTCCTGGGGAAGCTGCCCTCGCTTGTGGTTTGGAGGCCGAGAGAGGGAAAAAGTGACTAAGCTGCGTGGCTCTTTTCTTCTCTCCACTCCTCCATAAACAGAAAGGGATAAACTAGAAGGAGATCCTATTTAGAACAGGCCCCATTTCAAGGCTAATATAAGTGAAAGAGTGATAGAGCTGGTGGTTTTGCGAAGACGCTGTGGGATGAGGCTGGTGGATTCTCTCGCTGGCTATGAGCTGCTCGCTGTTCCAGCCTAAGTAAGGAACCACATCCCAGGCCCAACCTATAGCCTCACCATCTACAACCAATGAGTACATTCAAAAGAGAACCATATTATGGACCTTGGGTGGGATAGTGACACGGGCTCTGCAGCCAAATAGAAAGAAATAGAGTAGCTTTATTCAAGTGATTTCAATGAATGAGTTAAGTAGTATGGATAGAAATACAACAGGGAGTGCACACCTCGTCAACAACAAAGCCTTTCAAATGGACCTACTTGCCCTGGCCAACAAAGTGGATAGCCTATCCCCAAACAGTAAATCATTAAAGCCTTCCCACGACGAGGGCTAGGGTCCAATGAGGATCAGCTAACTGATGACATATAGCGAAAAGTTCCTCCCCCTCTGACATGACACCAGGGCCACAAAGAAGACAACTATTATTACTTTAAAACTGGGATGAACCATATGGCACTTTTCTTTAATTTCTCCCAGTTCTACATTTCATATATTTCTCTTGGTGAAACCATTTAAATGTATAGGACATCAATATTGACAGCTTAATTTGGGCTTTGCAGCAATACAACCATGAAGGCCTGATTCACACGGTCTCCTCTGAACAGTTGATGTTGAGATGTGTCTGTTACTTTATTTGGGCTGCAATCTGAGGTAGAGTAAACTCTAATGAACTTATCCTCTGCAGCAGAGGTAACTCTGGGTCTTCCTTTCCTGTGGTGGTCCTCATGAGATCCAGTTTCATCATAGTGCTTGATGGTTTTTGTGACTGACCTTCATGTCTTAAAGTAATGATGGACTGTCATTTCTCTTTGCTTATTTGAGCTGATCTTGCCAAAAAAAATCCACAAATTAACTTTTAACAAGAAACACCTGTTAATTTAAATGCATTCCAAGTGACTACCTCATGAAGCTGGTTGAGAGAATGCCAAGAGTGTGCAAAACTGTCATCAAGGCAAAGGGTGGCTACTTTGAAGAATATATTCTGATTTATTTAACACTTTTTTGGTTACTACATCATTCCATATGTGTTATTTCATAGTTTTGATGTCTTCACTATTATTCTACAATGTAGAAAATAGTACAAAATCAAGAAAAACCCTTGAATGAGTAGGTGTGTCCAAAATTTTGACTTGTACTATATATCTTTATTACGAACAGAGAGAAAGTCCATTAAAAGCCTACTGTAACGTAGACAGGGAGAAAGTCCATTAAAAGCCTACTGTAATGTAGACAGGGAGAAAGTCCATTAAAAGCCTACTGTAATGTAGCGCTGACAGGTTTCTGGAGTGTTGCCTGCCTGTGTGTCTTTAAAAGAGGCCTTTCTACGCCACACTGAAAGCTCCTATTGAGTGAATACAGAGAAACACCCAGACCAGAGTGGTGGTCCAGATCCATACGGGGAAGCTATCAAAAGCACTCTGTATGTGAACGACGAAGGTAAACTAACGGACACGTACAAAGTCAGGTACAGTTTGTTCACCTGAAACGTGACAACACGCAGAAATAAAAAGGAGTGTGCGCCACTGACATGACCATTCATACAAGACAGGTGCATTCCTTTGTGGCATAACATATGCACCAAGAAATCCCATGCTTTAAAGGGAAAGCTTCTGCTTTTCCCCCCGACTTCCCTAAGGCATTGTCAATTCCTCCAAACAGTTTTTCAATTCTTTAGCTGGTTATTTAGCAACATCCAGAATAAGCTTAACTTAAATCAAGTCAACTATCCCTTTAAGATAATGTCTTACAGAGTAGAAATTAGAATAGACTTAACACTTACAGCAGTAGAGAGACTTCAACACCTTCAGCTCACTGGTGGGTCAGAATTGGATTCATGAACGTCTCCTAAAAAAGAGCAAAAACAAGAGATAATTTAAAACCAACAATCAGTGGTGGAAAAAGTATCCAATTAACATACTTGAGTAAAAGTAAAGATACCTTAATAGAAAATGACTAATTTCTAATTCCTTATATTAAGCAAAGCAGACAGCACCATGTTCTTGTTTTTAAAATGTTTGGATAGCCAGGGGCACACTCCAACACTCAGACCATTATTTACAAACAAAGCATTTGTGTTTAGTGAGTCCACCAGATCAGAGACAGGATGACCAGGGACGTTCTCTTGATAAGTGTGTGAATTGGACCATATTCCTGTCCTTCTAAACATTCAGAATGTAACTAGTACTTTTAGGGGTAAGGGAAAATGCATGGAGTAAAAAGTACATTCTTTTTTTCAGGAATGTAGTGAAGTAAAAGTAAAAGTTGTCAAATGTAAATAGTAAAGTAAAGTACAGATACCCCAAAAAAACGACTTAAGTAAAAATATTTGAAAGTACAACTGAAGTACTTTACACAACTGCAAACAATCACGTCATTACATTGATATTAAAAATGTATACACATATGGACAGCATATAATGATTACAGGGTCATATCTTGCACACTTGATTGCCTTTAAGCCATGTTGACATTTGTTCATGGAGTGTGATATGTGTATTCTTTATTGGCCAGAGAAGAGATAGGAGAAGAGTGTAGCATAGGCAGTGGGTCGGAATCGAACCCACGCCAACACTGACCACTAGTCCTCCCAGGCCACACAGAATTGTCACTTAATCTGCTATTGTTTTGATTGTAATGAGAAATATCCCATTGGGTTCTGTGTGTATAATTAGGATTCGCTCAGTGTGTGCCTCTAAAAACTAAATGTCAGAGCATTTTTAATAAACTACACTTCTTCTAGTTGTTTATCTAGCGTCTCCATCTATAGCTATGCATATAGGCATGCAATGTGCTTCTATACCTGCTGCCTATCCAACAGAGAGCCTCAATGTTGGACAGGAGAGGCAGTGTAACGTAATGGTGCACACACACGGCAGCACATAAATGACAACGCACACTGTATGCAGGCACACAAACCCAGCAACACACCCAACATTAAGATTATTGAACACAGCTTTGAAGTTGGGCGTTTGTTAAGCCTTCTCGTAACGGGAATTACTGTCGAGGCCGCCGAGATAGGTCCCTCTGTCCTCATAAATCTGGAGGGTTAAGAAGGTGGCACCCTACTCTTGACCAGAACTCTATGGGCTCTGGTCAAAAGTAGTGCACTACATAGGGAATAGGGCTCTGGTCAAAAGTAGTGCACTACATAGGGAATAGGGCTCTGGTCAAAAGTAGTGCACTACATAGGGAATAGGGCTCTGGTCAAAAGTAGTGCACTACATAGGGAATAGGGCTCTGGTCAAAAGTAGTGCACTACATAGGGAATAGGGCCCTGGTCAAAAGTAGTGCACTACATAGGGAATAGGATGCCATTTGGGACGTAACGAAGAGTCACTGCCCGACACTGCTCTCACACATCAGTGGAAACATACCAACTAGTCGTGTGCGACTATTTAGCTTCTAAATAGCCTTTCTCCCGCCTGTGGCTCTGCTGGTTACCGCAAGTTACTAGGGTCAACCTCAATTGATCCACACGCATCTCAAACTACCTGGGTTTGTGGCGCCACGGCAACAAATAAATACATCAAAGCAGGAGAGAGAGAGAGAGAGAGAGAGAGAGAGAGAGAGAGAGAGAGAGAGAGAGAGAGAGAGAGAGAGAGAGAGAGAGAGAGAGAGGGAGAGAGAGGGAGAGAGGGAGAGAGGGAGAGAGAGAGAGAGAGAGAGAGAGAGAGAGAGAGAGAGAGAGAGAGAGAGAGAGGGAGAGAGAGGGAGAGGGAGAGAGAGGGGGAGAGAGGGAGAGAGGGAGAGAGGGAGAGAGGTGGAGGGAGAGGAAGAGAGAGAGAGAGAGAGAGAGAGAGAGAGAGAGAGAGAGAGAGAGAGAGAGGGAGAGAGGAGAGAGAGAGAGAGAGAGAGAGAGAGAGAGAGAGAGAGAGAGAGAGAGAGAGAGAGAGAGAGAGGGAGAGGGAGAGAGAGGGAGAGGGAGAGAGAGGGAGAGAGAGGGAGAGAGAGGGAGAGGGAGAGAGAGGGAGAGGGAGAGAGAGGGGGAGAGAGGGAGAGAGGGAGAGAGGGAGAGAGGTGGAGGGAGAGAGGAAGAGAGAGAGAGAGAGAGAGAGAGAGAGAGAGAGAGGGAGAGAGGAAGAGAGAGAGGGAGAGAGAGAGAGAGAGAGAGAGGGAGAGAGAGAGAGAGAGAGAGAGAGAGAGAGAGAGAGAGAGAGAGAGAGAGAGAGAGAGAGAGAAAACAAAATCATGGAATACACACACAACCAACCTCCAACTGACATCAAAGTAAACTTTATACTGAAACTAAGAGCAATGCATAAACCGGTCGAAACAAACATGCCTGTGATTTTACAATTTGAAGCTAATTAAGAACAATGAAGGAAAGAAGCAAATACATTATATTTTATTCATGGCTTAAATCTAGAAAATTATTTTCTCTTAGAACCAACTTATTTTCTCTGAGGGCACAATTTAGAGCAATTCAAACAAGAACAACCCAGAGCCCTTGTGTTCTAGGGAGATCCTAAACTACTTAATAAATACTCAGCAGAAAATATAGCTAGAACCATCCAACTCATATCTCTGTTTCATGGAATAGGGTGAAGTTGCTCCTAGTCACTGATCTTGGGTCAGTTTTGCATTTATATTACTAAAGGTTGAGGATAGGATTGGAGGAGGGCATGCTGATCCTAGATCTGTACCTAGCCAACACTTTACCCCGGAGCCTGTTTCAAAGTCAGTTTCAAAACAATCACTGCCACATAAAAAAAAAAAAATTGCCCTAAGTCGAGGTCCCTCGACTGCCGTTCACACTCTCAACCTGTCAGCTCGTCTGAACACGTTCCAAATATCTGCAGAACCAGTTATTCTCTCTTTCTCTCCTCTTTTTCTCCACCGCTCAACACACCCTCGCCACTCTATCGTCTGCCGCTGGTGGCCTCAACACCTGGAGGACGATTGTTAATCAGAAAGACAGCTGGCTACCCAGGAAGACAAGAACAAGCCACGGAACGGTGTGTGTGTGTGTGTGTGTGTGTGTGTGTGTGTGTGTGTGTGTGAGTGTGTGCGAGTGTGTTTTCATGTACATGTGTGCAAAAAGGCGATGGAGAGAGGCCCAGAACACTGCTATGATAACCTTATTAATTTAGGTCTATAAATTTGCTCAGGAAAACCCAGAAAAACAAAGGAAGGCCTTCTCCTCAGAGAATATCCAGCAGATCATTTAGTTACTACCCACTGGACCCCTTCCAGTCTCACTCAGCCACAGCTGGTCGGAGCATTGGGCTGACAGTCAGGATCCACACACACACACAGACAAACACACACGCACACACAAACACACACAGACACACACCTGCACTCTTATGCACATGTAAGCACAGACATAAACACACTCATCTCATGCACATACACACAGACAAGCCGACACAACCAGTCCCCCCCCCCCTCACCACACACACACACACTTCCCACATCCACTCTAAGGTCTTGACATGCAAGGGAGAGATGAAGCTGTCCTGGGCCTCCCCTGACAACTGGGATATGGCTGCTACCTGTTTGGCAAGGGTTCCAGCAGCTGTAAAATATTACTGTCCATGTTAGGCGAACGTTCAGGCAGCTATGGAACACACCTGTCTGAGTGAGGATCTGGCAATGGTGAAATGAGAGGGTAGACTAGCTAGCTACATGTTCGGCAAAAGTTCAAGTAGTAAAATTATACCTTTTGTCAAGAGACAGACAGGGACTAGGGGAAACACAGCACAGTGGAAAAACCAGAAAAAATCTGTGGAGAGAAACACACATGGTGCAACACATGAATACACGCATTCACACACACATCCAGCACATCAAAACATCCATGTGCTGTTTCGTCCCAGTTGTCAATGCCGCTCAGAAAAGGGGAGACAAAGAGACACTGTGTAGACAGAGAGCGTCTCGATAACGCTTGCAGCCCATGAGCTTCGACATTGCGAGGTCAATGAGGCGTTGCGATGTCAAGCACAGCTCTACTCAGATAATGTATGTTGCACCACAAGCTAATCACCTGGTCAATTAAACTAGAATAGAGGTCAATTAAACTAGAATAGAGGTCAATTAAACTAGAATAGAGGTCAATTAAACTAGAATAGAGGTCAATTAAACTAGAATAGAGGTCAATTGATCCATAAATGATGAGCTGGTCACTGGATCCACTGAGAACTCACTATTTGTGCTACTGGTTGATGTCCCGTTTTCAAAGCCGCTCTTTCACTCATTTCACTCAAGCTACCAGGGTTGTGTTCATTAGGACATTAGGACTGTAGAAACATGCTTTCTTAAAACATTGTTTTTAAATAGTATCTCTCAGTTTCGGAATGCTTTCTTGGTGCCCACTGAACACAACCAAGATGTGAGTATGGATGAGAATTCCAAGTCAACACTTTAATGAGGGGAACAAGGTAAGGGATGCCTTGCATGACTGAAAAGCTTTGGAGCACGCTCACAAAAGACCTAGTTAACACTAGACTGGCTTAACTGACAACAAGCATTATTGAAGCAGTTGTTAACATGAAATATTGCAGAGGTGAGGGGCAAGTGGCAACACATCAGTCTCAACCTCACCCTCGCTCGGTACACTTAGGCAAGATTACATTATGCTCGCTGCTATTGTTCCCCTGGTCTTCAAGACAAAGCCTGTTCCACTCTGCAAATGCTCACCGAACGTTGTAAAAACAAGGGTGAATGTCAGAGAGAGTCATGAATAGGATTTCTCTTCTTTTGTTGGTTCTGGAGAGGTATGCACAAGTACATCATTGTGTGAGAGAGAAGAAAGGAGGACCTGTGAGGGAGTCGGTTGAGGAGCCCTGTGAGGGAGTCGGTCGAGGAGCCCTGTGAGGGAGTCGGTTGAGGAGCCCGACAGTCTTCGCATTAAAAGACCTACCATTTGGAAAAAGTGGATTCTTGGCCCCAAACAGAGTTCTGGGAAAACAGACCCCTGACAGACCCCTGACACACCCTGAAAGGCAGACCTATGAACTCATACAGACCGTAAATCAGAGTGATAACAATACCAAAAGAGATGCACCTTAACTTGAAACCTTTGAAAGTACGAATACAAAAGTCAGAGGGAGAAAAACACAAAGAAACAGTTCCTGACCTGTGTGGAGATATCAGAAGAACCCATAAAGACCACAAAACACAACCAAGGGAACAGATCCCAGAGCAGTGTCAGACCTTGACAGCACTGTATCAAACTGAGGTTATACAGCATCAACCTTAGGTTGACTGTGTCATGGCCCTGTATCAAACTATTTAAACTGTCAGGGCAATTAGCAACCGCCATGCTTTAATTTACAAGGCCAGAGCAGGCCTGTAATTAATTGCTGTGTGCTATAAATGTAAATGAGTCCAGTGGGGAACAGGGGAAACTAAAGTTAATTTTGTGCAAATCTACACATTTTGCCATGGGGTGTAGAGAAAATGGTGCAGTTTTAAAGCAAGTTTGCTGCAATTCTACAAAATGTTCCATGTGTCGGATAGAAGATTTAGCAATTTTATAACAATTTTCCTTTAACTATGGGGTGAAAAGGACAATGAGCTGCAATTCCGATAATTTGACCATGATTACTAAATTTAGATAGCTGGCCGCTAGACTAGTTGCCCATCCCTGGTCTAGCTAATTCTCCAGTGGGCTTAATCTGCGAGACAGGGAAATTATTTAGTGGGGAACACAAACCCACCATATGATGGAACGCAAGGAAGGAGGCGTACAGTGTGTTGGGGAGTTGAGATGGGGGAGTTAGAATATTCTTTGAGATGGGAGAGCTAGACTAGTCTTTGAGATGGGAGAGCTAGACTATTCTTTGAGATGGGGGAGTTAGACTAGTCTTTGAGATGGGGGAGTTAGACTAGTCTTTGAGATGGGGGAGTTAGACTAATCTTTCTTAAACCTCCTGAGTTTAGGGGGCAGTATTTTGTTTGGATGAAAAACATACCCAAAGGAAACTGCCTATTTCTCAGGCCCAGAATCTAGAATATGCATATAATTGTCAGATTGGGATAGAAAATACTCTAAAGTTTCCAAAACTGTCAAAATATTGTCTGTGAGTATAACAGAACTGATATTGCAGGCGAAAACCTGAGGAAAATCCAACCCGGAAGTGCTGTTTTTCCTGAAAGCTCTCTGTTCCATTGCCTGCCTTCGCTCCATTTAAAGGGATATCAACCAGATTCTCTTTCCTATGGCTTCCCCATGGTGTGAACAGTCTTTAGACATAGTTTCAGGCTTTTATTTTGAAAAATGAGCGAGAAAGATCACATCGCGTCATTGTATGGCTGGGTGCCAGCAGCGTTTTGCATGCGCAACAGCTTGGAGCAGACATTTCTCTCTCTCTCCTTTTGTCCCGGTTGAAATATTATCGATTATATATTGTAAAAACAACCTGAAGATTGGTTATAAAAAGGTTTGACATGTTTCTACGAACTTTACGGATACTATTTGGAATTTTCGTCTGCGATGTCGTGACCGCTTGAGCCTGTGGATTTCTAAACATAACGAGCCAACCAAATAAAGGTATTTTGGATATAAAAATAATCTTTATGGAACAAAAGGAACATTTATTGTGTAACTGGGAGTTAAGTGAGTGCAAACATCCGAAGATCATAAAATGTAAGCGATTCATTTTATTGCTTTTATTGACTTTCGTGACCAATCTACTTGGCTGCTAGCTGTTTGTAATGTTTTGTCTACTGAGAGAGATGTCCTTACATAAACGCTTGGTATGCTTTCGCCGAAAAGCTTTTTTGAAATCTGACATGCCAGGTGGATTAACAACAAGCTAAGCTCTGTTTTGCTATATTGCACTTGTGATTTCATGAGAATTTAATATTTTTAGTAATTTAATTTGAATTTGGCGCTCTGCAATTCAGCGGATGTTGACTAAAATGATCCCGCTAACGGGATGGGTGCATCAAGAGGTTTTAAGTCAGGAAATGTCAGACAAGCGTTTTCACTGTAAAGTTCCTCGTCTTTAGAGTGGGGTGCTGAAGCTGCTTTCTCATATCATGAAAGGGGTGAGGACTGTACCTTGTGGTGCCCCAGTTTTCAGCATCGCCACAGTCTTGTCACAGTCTCTTCACGGTCTCTTTACTGTCTCTTTACTGTCTCTACTACCTTTTTTCTAAAGACAAGCTTCTAGGGTGCTGACCAATACTTTAATCAAGTGAAATGCAAATTTGGCGGAACGACCCTAAGGAGGTTAAACAGGTCAAGTAGGAATGGTTGTGCTTGAGAGGGTGTGATTAGATAAGAGGCAAACAAAGATATATCGATCCTCAAGGTATCCACTTTGCTAACTTCATCATTCCCACGGATCCTAATATTGTGTGTACGTGAAACACGTGAGTTCTTCACTCTTCTGATTGTCTGTTTGGGGGGGGGGGGGGGGGCGGCTTTCAATTGCCCATGGGAAACTTGCCTGTCAGAAAGGGGGCGCATGTGTTTTGAAGTTGTTCGACACCATCAAAAGCACCCATCATTATTATGTTTCATCTGACCCCACCTCTTATAGAAGTGTGTTACACAATGACATAATAATTTATGGCTGCTCTTTTTCACCAATCTGTCTCACAAAAGGTTGGCGCTTAACCCTTTTCCTGTGTGCACCATGAACAAGCAGGCACAGGGCCCATTGTGTGTTGAGAGTGGCGGGAAACACACGTGAAGTTTAACAATGTAGGGTACGAGTTAAGCGAGCAACACTTCAACACAGAGACCTGGGCTGCCACAATAGAGTCTTTATGACACTGTGGCTCTTTAGAAAAGCAGATGGGATTTTTCCTACAGCATGCATCCAGCAATAACAATTGACATCACAAGCCAGCCTATATTTGCCATATTAAAAAGGGGGACACAGTGTAAGCTCCCTGAGAAGGAGGCTACACTGCACAGCCAGCTGAGGCAGCTATTTTCCAGTCCTCCTGAAGGGAGGTCCTTACAGAGGGAACCAAAAAGTTGGGAGGCTACAGAAAAGTACTTCTCCTATAGCTACACTTGCTTTTAAATCTTTGTAAGTCCGGCAAGCCAGAGGAACCACTCTGTGGTCGAATTGTAGGTGAGTTGGTTAGTGGTTTCTCATGGTGAATGCTAACACAAGGCTAACGTTACTGCGGGTGCTGAAAGGCCTGGTAACACAAGGTTAGCATTAGCGGTGCTAAAAGCACAAGAGTTGGGTCCCATGAAATGCCTGTAATTCTATTCAGATGGGCTGCTGTACACACTGCTACCGTTACAAGAGGGGGGGGTTGAGTTACCCTTTGATACAGTGGACCTCAACTTCCATCAGTCATATCGTATACATGAGGTCACATGCAGTCCAGTAGCAGTCCAGCCCCGTCAGCTGTACTGGTGCCAAAGCCCCTGTTCAATACTCTGTCATCCAAAAACAGTATAACTCAGCAGCCCAGCAACTAGGATTCCTGCTTACATGGCTGTACAGTATACTGTACACAAATAAGGCATGGGAGAAACATGTAGCCTACTACTTGTCTCTTGAACTGTGTCCCATCGTTGGACTCATAAAACACAGACTACCATGTTATACACCTAGTCATGCTCAAATGTAGGGTTGTCAACCAAAGTGTACTAGTGCATTTCTATTCTGGGTTTCCCAGCCCCATCCCTTTCCCCCTGGCCTATCCCCCTCTCAGGCCTCCAAACAGAGCCAGTCTTATTGTAGGCCCCATCCCTTTCCCCCTGGCCTATCCCCCTCTCAGACCTCCAAACAGAGCCAGTCTTACTGTGGGCCCCACCCCTTTCACAAACAGAGCCAGTCTTACTGTGGGCCGCATCCCTTTCCCCTGGCCACTCCCCCTCCCAGGCCTCCAAACAGAGCCAGTCTTACTGTGGGCCCATCCCCCTCCCAGGCCTCCAAACAGAGCTTCTTACTGTGGGCCCATCCCCCTCCCAGGCCTCCAAACAGAGCTTCTTACTGTGGGCCCATCTCCCTCCCAGGCCTCCAAACAGAGCTTCTTACTGTGGGACCATCTCCCTCCCAGGCCTCCAAACAGAGTCAGTCTTACTGTGAGATCATCCCCCTCCCAGGCTTCCAAATAGAGCCAGTCATACTGAGGACCCATCCCCCTCCCAGGCCTCCAAACAGAGCCAGTGTTAATATGGGCCCCTCCCAGGCCTCCAAACAGAGCCAGTCTTACTGTGGGCCCCTCCCAGGCCTCCAAACAGAGCCATTCTTACTGTAGGCCCCTCCCAGGCCTCCAAACATAGCCAGTTTTACTGTGGTCCCAGCTCTCACCACCACCTCATAATGACCACAGTTTGATTAAAGGCCTCTCTCCAAGCGGTAAACCACGGGAACAGCCTGCATTGACAGCTGGCCACCGACCAATGAGCGTCGGCTATAGGGGCATGCTGGGTGGAACCAGCATCCTTCCCCAGGCGTTCTGACCACATACCCGTTTGAGGCCTCACACCCTGAGCGGTGCCGCCCCGCCCCATTAGTAGTGGCCACTGTGCGAGTGGTGAAGTGTGGGCTGGTAAAGCTGAAGGCTGGAGCTTTTCATCCAGGCACCAAAATATGTTGCACAACATCTCGACATGACCACACATACTATGGCACATATCAATACATATTCAATCTTTGTGGCGAGACCCCACCCACACAAGGCCCTGTCTCTACAAGACCTTGGAATACTTTTGTGTGTGTGTGTGTGTGTGTGTGTGTGTGTGTGTGTGTGTGTGTGTGTGTGTGTGTGTGTGTGTGTGTGTGTGTGTGTGTGTGTGTGTGTGTGTGTGTGTGTGTGTGTGTGTGTGTGTGCGTGCGTGCGTGCGTGCGTGCGTGCGTGCGTGCGTGCGTGCGTGCGTGCGTGCGTGCGTGCGTGTGTGTTTTATGCCAGTGTATCCATCTGTGTGTATTATTCTCTGTGTGGTGCGTCCCAGCTTCAGCAGCCCTTTCAGATGGTCAGAGAGGCTCATGGTAACTGCATGGGAGGCCAAACCACAAACCCTCGCTACAACATTTCAGCACATTTCCCTTTTTCAACCACATCCAGAATAAGACTAACTCTAAATGTACAGTATGTTAATACCACAGAGAACAAATCACAGGATCTTGTAAAAGAGCCATTTGTCAATGGTGCACTGCTCAGGCTGGAGGTTCAAATCCAGCTCTGCCAATAGGATTCATGGAACACATACATTTAAAAAATCTCTTAACTCAACATCTAATTCCTGCAAATCATTGTTAACGGTATGTTCTTAAACACAAACGGTATTAACACTAGTAATAACATGATGATAAATAGAAATACCACTTAGACAGCCTTGCAGGTGGTAACCACTGTGGTGTGCAATGATCGAGCCAAAAGCAGCGTTGCTCCCAGCGACTCAAGAGAACTCTCGAGGTGACACACACATGTCCACCTGGAGACGATGTGGCGCAGACAGACAAACATCAACACCTTCTCACTCTTTGTTGGCCACGTCTGGTGTCAGCCTTTTGACCGTGCGTAGAGCACACAATGAAATGCGTGGGAGTGGAGCCTTACAAAAGCTAGTCTATGTTTTGTTATTTGATATGGTAACTTGTTCACAGCTTTCTTCTACAGCGCCTCTTTTGTTCCAGAAGGAAGGCCATTTTTCTTTGCCTGACACATGGGAAAGCCAAGCTTAGCTTCATTATGATTTGTTTTCCATTTTGATCCAAGTCAAGTGTTGATATTTTCCTAGTTTCCCTTTCTGCATTCTGTCGGCTGGCGTGCTCGTGGAAGACGGTGTCGGGGAATGTAAGCTTCCTGGTCTGGAGACCATTCATAGCCTGTTTACAACCTGTTCATAGCAGGTTCATGCTGCGTGTCTCATTCCTGGAGACCAACTATAACCTGTTCATAGCCTGTTAATAACCTGTTTATAGCCCATTCATGCTGCATATCTCATCATTCCTGGAGACCATTCATAGCCTGTTCATACCCTTATAACCTGTTCATAGCCATTTCCGGTTGCAGGTCTCATCATTTAGGATTGTTTTGACTGGAAGTTGAAGACGCAAAGCAAAGTTCTCTGAACTAAATCTGCTGCCACCTTCTGTCTTCCAAACAGCTAATGAGGTATTATGACAATCTACTAATTAAGACATTTCTGCTGCAGTGGAATAAGAGGGCTTTACGTTTCACTGACGGCCAGTCACTACTCAGTCACTACTCGGCCATCTCACTCTGTCAACAATCCAAAAGTCAGCATGTCATTGGCTAAAACCAAGGAGACCAACAAATTCAGCAGTTTTCTTCCAGAGGAATTTTTTGACACATGCCTTTGTCTGTTAAGACATCAGTGCCTTTGTCTGTTAAGACATCAGTGCCTTTGTCTGTTAAGACATCATTGCCTTTGTCTGTTAAGACATCAGTGCCTTTGTCTGTTAAGACATCAGTGCCTTTGTCTGTTAAGACATCAGTGCCTTTGTCTGTTAAGACATCAGTGCCTTTGTCTGTTAAGACATCAGTGCCTTTGTCTGTTAAGACATCAGTGCCTTTGTCTGTTAAGACATCAGTGCCTTTGTCTGCACCTCACAAGTTAAGACGTCAGTGCCTTTGTCTGCACCTCACAAGTTAAGACATCAGTGCCTTTGTCTGCACCTCACAAGTTAAGACGTCAGTGCCTTTGTCTGCACCTCACAAGTTAAGACATCAGTGCCTTTGTCTGCACCTCACAAGTTAAGACGTCAGTGCCTTTGTCTGCACCTCACAAGTTAAGACATCAGTGCCTTTGTCTGCACCTCGCAAGTTAAGACATCAGTGCCTTTGTCTGCACCTCACAAGTTAAGACATCAGTGCCTTTGTCTGCACCTCACAAGTTAAGACATCAGTGCCTTTGTCTGCACCTCACAAGTTAAGACATCAGTGCCTTTGTCTGCACCTCACAAGTTAAGACATCAGTGCCTTTGTCTGCACCTCACAAGTTAAGACATCAGTCAATGACTGATTGAGAAAATGTATTTTCTCTTTTACAATGATTCCGTCTTTGAAAAAAGCAGGAATAAAAATGTACGATGCCGGGAGTTCCAGGGGCCTCATTTCTAAACTGAGCAAACGTACAAAATATACCCCAAAATGTGTGTGCCGCAGTTTTCCTGCAAATGTTGACGTGAGCATGTCCTTTCCTGCACACAAACTTTTAAACCATGCGTACGCACACCTTCTAATCTAGTGGATGAATTCTTGTATTGTAAGTATTACACTACATACCAATGGGGGCTATGATGACACACGTATTCAGAAAATACACTAATCTAGTGGATGAATTCTTGTATTGTAAGTATTACACTACATACCAATGGGGGCTATGATGACACACGTATTCAGAAAATACACTAATCTAGTGGATGAATTCTTGTATTGTAAGTATTACACTACATACCAATGGGGGCCATGATGACACACGTATTCAGAAAATACACTAATCTAGTGGATGAATTCTTGTATTGTAAGTATTACACTACATACCAATGGGGGCCATGATGACACACGTATTCAGAAAATACACTAATCTAGTGGATGAATTCTTGTATTGTAAGTATTACACTACATACCAATGGGGGCCATGATGACACACGTATTCAGAAAATACACTAATCTAGTGGATGGATTCTTGTATTGTAAGTATTACACTACATACCAATGGGGGCCATGATGACACACGTATTCAGAAAATACACTAATCTAGTGGATGAATTCTTGTATTGTAAGTATTACACTACATACCAATGGGGGCCATGATGACACACGTATTCAGAAAATACACTAATCTAGTGGATGGATTCTTGTATTGTAAGTATTACACTACATACCAATGGGGGCCATGATGACACACGTATTCAGAAAATACACTAATCTAGTGGATGGATTCTTGTATTGTAAGTATTACACTACATACCAATGGGGGCCATGATGACACACGTATTCAGAAAATACACTAATCTAGTGGATGAATTCTTGTATTGTAAGTATTACACTACATACCAATGGGGGCCATGATGACACACGTATTCAGAAAATACACTAATCTAGTGGATGGATTCTTGTATTGTAAGTATTACACTACATACCAATGGGGGCCATGATGACACACGTATTCAGAAAATACACTAATCTAGTGGATTAATTCTTGTATTGTAAGTATTACACTACATACCAATGGGGGCCATGATGACACACGTATTCAGAAAATACACTAATCTAGTGGATGAATTCTTGTATTGTAAGTATTACACTACATACCAATGGGGGCCATGATGACACACGTATTCAGAAAATACACTAATCTAGTGGATGAATTCTTGTATTGTAAGTATTACACTACATACCAATGGGGGCCATGATGACACACGTATTCAGAAAATACACTAATCTAGTGGATGGATTCTTGTATTGTAAGTATTACACTACATACCAATGGGGGCTATGATGACACACGTATTCAGAAAATACACTAATCTAGTGGATGGATTCTTGTATTGTAAGTATTACACTACATACCAATGGTGGCCATGATGACACACGTATTCAGAAAATACACTAATCTAGTGGATGGATTCTTGTATTGTAAGTATTACACTACATACCAATGGGGGCCATGATGACACACGTATTCAGAAAATACACAATGCAGCCATTAGTGAGAAGAACTCAAATAAATCGAGGGTGTTATATTTTTTGGGATTTAAACTAATTAGACATAATCATTTATTTTATTTTATTTTCATAACCATGGGTTCATATTCCTGAAGTACCCATATAACAAATCAACATGCGCATCTCTCGTTTAATTGGGTCTATGTAAATAGATAGGCTATACATTGACCGTATGTGATCTCATAGGCAGTGTGGTTTATGGCCTACAGACACATTTAACAGGTGAACATCAAGACAGTTGATATTCTACTTTGAAGTATGTATGCTACTACTGTGTCTAGCCTAGTGAAACTTCAAATTGTTTTACATAGCCTTAGACAATATTTCAGAATTCGTGGGCAGTCCAGCCTATTTAGGTTGGGGGGAAAAGTGAATGCAAAACATGGTTGAATTCAAAGGTTCTGCTGACAGGTCCACACCTATTCTGCCATCCTTTGTTTTCTTTTTCAGACACTGTCACGGTCCTTTGTCAGATACAGCAGAAATTACTGCTTATATAAAATATTTGACAGTATGGGTAGGCTACAGCACTGCTGTGCGATAGGAGTGTGACATCATGGCCTATTTCATCTCAGAGCCTATACCAAGGCAGGAAACACAATAATCTATTGATAAACCAAATATTGAACAACACGTCATCCTTTGTATAGAAGTGTGAGCTGTACCCGGTTGTTCTGGTCTCCGATATACAGTCGTGGCCAAAAGTTTTGAGAATGACACAAATATTAATTTTCACAAAGTCTGCTGCCTCAGTTTGTATGATGGCAATTTGCATATACTCCAGAATGTTATGAAGAGTGATTAGATGATCAATTAATTGAATAGTCCCTATTTGCCATGCAAATGAACTGAATCCCAAAAAACATTTCCACTGCAATTCAGCCCTCACACAAAAGGACCAGCTGACATCCTGTCAGTGATTCTCTCGTTAACACAGGTGTGAGTGTTGACGAGGACAAGGCTGGAGATCACTCTGTCATGCTGATTGAGTTTGAATAACAGACTGGAAGCTTCAAAAGGAGGGTGGTGCTTGGAATCATTGTTCTTCCTCTGTCAACCATGGTTACCTGCAAGGAAACACATGTCGTCATCATTGCTTTGCACAAAAAGGGCTTCACAGGCAAGGATATTGCTACCAGTAAGATTGCACCTAAATCAACCATTCATTGGATCATCAAGAACTTCAAGGAGAGCGGTTCAATTGTTGAGAAGAAGTCTTCAAGGCACCCAAGAAAGTCCAGCAAGCGCCAGGACTGTCCCCTAAAGTTGATTCAGCTGCGGGATCGGGGCACCGCCAGTACAGAGCTTGCTCAGGAATGGCAGCAGGCAGGTGAATCAACTTTAGGTGTGCATCTGCACGCACAGTGAGGCAAATACTTTTGGAGGATGGCCTGGTGTCAAGAAGGGCAGCAAAGAAGCCACTTCTCTCCAGGAAAAACATTGGGGACAGACTGATATTCTGCAAAAGGTACAGGGGACTGCTGAGTACTGGGGTAAAGTAACTTTTGGCCACTACTGGACAATAAATCTTGCAGAATGCACAGACAGGCATCCGATATTGACAGCATGTTTGTTTTAAAAAGTCACTGTAAATTATTTACAGCTTTATTTCCAGCTCCCTTCAGAAATGTGATCAAATATGTTATTTCCCTTCCTTTTACAAACTGCCGTGGCCTAATTCCAATTGTGCCAAAGTATACACCATAAAAGGTGAATGGAGGGTGTTTTCCGGACAGAGTTTTATTGTTCTTTCATGAGCGCACAGTTTATGTATGGCGTGGGCTTATGTATGGCATGGGCCTATGTATGGCGTGGGCCTATGTATGGCGTGGGCCTATGTATGGCGTGGGCCTATGTATGGCGTGGGCTTATGTATGGCGTGGGCCTATGTATGGCGTGGGCCTATGTATGGCGTGGGCTTATGTATGGCGTGGGCTTATGTATGGCGTGGGCTTATGTATGGCGTGGGCTTATGTATGGCGTGGGCTTATGTATGGCGTGGGCTTATGTATGGCGTGGGCCTATGTATGGCGTGGGCTTATGTATGGCGTGGGCTTATGTATGGCGTGGGCTTATGTATGGCGTGGGCTTATGTATGGCGTGGGCTTATGTATGGCGTGGGTTTATGTATGGCGTGGGCTTATGTATGGCGTGGGCTTATGTATGGCGTGGGCTTATGTATGGCGTGGGCTTATGTATGGCGTGGGTTTATGTATGGCGTGGGCTTATGTATGGCGTGGGCTTATGTATGGCGTGGGCTTATGTATGGCGTGGGCTTATGTATGGCATGGGCTTATGTATGGCGTGGGCTTATGTATGGCGTGGGCTTATGTATGGCGTGGGCTTATGTATGGCGTGGGCTTATGTATGGCGTGGGCTTATGTATGGCGTGGGCTTATGTATGGCGTGGGCTTATGTATGGCGTGGGCTTATCGATGGCGTGGGCTTATGTATGGTGTGGGCTTATGTATGGCGTGGGCTTATGTATGGCATGGGCTTATGTATGGCGTGGGCTTATGTATGGCGTGGGCTTATGTATGGCGTGGGCTTATGTATGGCGTGGGCCAAGTTGATAAATCTCTATATTTTTTAGACGTACGTATTATTTTCATGGCGCACGCAGATATTTAGTGTGATATTTACAAAACGGTTAGAAATGAGGCCCCAGACAGTACAGCGGTGAATATAAATACATGACACTGATCTGGTTGGCACAAACCATGTGGGTGTTTGAGTGCCTGTAGATCTCCCACAAATTCAACTATGGATCTCAAAGCCAATTCCATTTTATTTTTTAATCCCCTCTAATCAGGGTCTGATTTTTTTATATAACCTTTATTTAACTAGGAAAGTCAGTCAAGAACAAATTCTTATTTACTATGACAGCCTACACCGGCCAAACCCAGATGACGCAAGGCCAATTGTGCACCGCCCTATGGGACTCCCAATCACAGCTGGTTGTGATACAGCCTGGATTCGAACCAGTGTGCCTGTAGTGACACCTCTAGCACTGAGATGCAGTGCCTTAGACAGCTGCACCACTTGGGAGCAATTGATTAGATTTAATTTCACTCTAATTTTAGCATTGAGGTTTAGATCTGTTTTACAAGGGAGCCCTGCATATACACAATTTATAAATACAAAAATGACCAAACATCTCCAATCAACAATTCGATTGCAAAGTCAGAGCTAGTAACAGGGAACTTTGTCATTCATCATTGGATTGGCTTTGGGTTACTTCATTGCTGGCTCATGTCATTTCCTGTGGGCTTTACACGGAATCCTCCAGGTATTATCTTTGAAAGCCTAAACAAACATGGTGGCCGGTGATTAAGATGGCTGCTGATACAGCGGTTTTCTCCCTGTTGGGTGGTGCTGGAAGTCACAGTTTGGAGGTTGTGTTGATACTGCCACGGTCCTTTGTTGAGGCCTGTTGTCTAAAACCACTCAAAAGTACTGCTACATTCTCCCTATGCTGCAGCCTGCAGGCACGGCCAAGTGCCACTTTTAGCTTCAGAAATGCTGGGAACATGTTCAAGGATTCCCTCAAAGACAAGACTACCATGGGCTTAATGTTTTGAAAGGGGGACAGGGGTCAAAGGAGAGCGATAAGGGGATCACAAAGAGGAGAAATACGTGTGTTGGAGACTAGAGACACAGGGGAATTACTGCTATGGGTTGGGGAATGAAAAAGCACTGGTTTGGTTTCTGTGAGTTTAAGGGGTATGTTCTTCCAAGATATCTAATGGCGAAGTACATTTAGGGAGAGGGGCGCATACACACTTAACCTACAGGGCACAAACTGGGTAGCCCTTTCCTGCAGTCAATGAAGCACCCTTTTTGGCCTCATGGGTGGAATGTTATTCATATTTTTCATAATTTCATAATTAATAAAGTTATTATATTTTACGACAAAAATACGGTGTCTCTATCTCTAACAGTTTTATTGTTCAGTCTTCTGTGATGTATATAAAGTGTAATATTAGGATGCAAACTCAAAATTGAATACTTTTCAACTCTATATTTGACATGGTAGATAATACAGGTTTCTTATTTTTTTAAAGCACATAACCATATATGTGTGAGGTGTATACTTTTGTTTCAAAGTAGATTTGTTTAGGGCTACCAAGATTCACTCTGTGTGGCCCTGATTTAGCTCACTGCAGTAAAAGGTTCAATCAAGGTTGTTTCAAAGTAGATTTGTTTAGGGCTACCAAGATTCACTCTGTGTGGCCCGGATTTAGCTCACTGCAGTAAAAGGTTCAATCAAGGTTGTTTCAATGTGATTTGTCAATGTATTGGGACTTCAGAAAATATTCACACCCCTTGACTTTTTCAAAATGTGTTACAGCCTGAATTTGACATTTATTAAACTAAGTTTTGTCACAGGCCTACACACATTAGCCCATAATGACAAAGTGGAATTGTGTTTTTGACATTTTTATAAATTAATTAAAAGCTGAAATGTCTTGATACAATAACTATTCAAACCCTTTGTTATGGCAAGCCTAAATAAGTTCAGGAGAAAAAAGTTGTGTAACAAGTCATATAATAAGTTCCATGGACTCACTCTGTGTGCAATAATAGTGTTTTTTTTATGACTCTCTCATCTCTGTACCCCACACATACAATTATCTGGAAGGTCCCTCAGTCGAGCACTGAATTTCAAACACAGATTCAACCAAAGACCAGGGAGGTTTTCCAATTCCTAGCAAAGAAGGGCACCTATTGGTAGATGGGTAAAAAAAGCAGACATTGAATATCCATTTGAGCATAGTGAAGTTATTAAATACACTTTGGATGGTGTATCGATATACTCAGTCACTACAAAGATAAAGGCGTCCTTCCTAACTCAGTTGCCAAAGAGGAAGGAAACCGCTCAGGGATTTCACCATGAGGCCAATGGTGACTTTAAAACAATTACAGAGGTTAATGATTGTGATATGAGAAAACTGAAAATGGATCAACAACATTGTAATTACTCCACAATACTAACCTAATTGACAGAGTGAACAAACTAAGCCTATACAGAATAAAAATATTCCAAAATATGTTGAATTTGTACCTTGGAAACAATGTAAGATCTTCAACGATCTGGAGAAAAAAAAAGACTGGGCAGCACCTCCTACTGGAGATCTTCAGTTATTCATTTGGTATCTTATCCAGGACTTTAACCAATCCCAGCCTTGCTTATTAGCTTTCATATTTGTCACTGACTACTACCAATGTGCTATGGTCAGAATGATGGTTGAGAGATGTCTTAATAACTAAATATATACTCTGTTGCCAACAGTCATTCCAAAGAGTAGGTTTAACAGGGCCTATTATCTGTTACCATAGTACTTTATAAGTCACAGAAGAACACCTGCTCTTTGCATGACAGACTGATCATTTGGGGGGGTGTAGTATCATCATTTATACTATTTAAGCTTATATAGAATTTGCTAAGTCATCAACAGCTTTTGTTTCAAGTCAACAAAGGGTTCAACTAAAAATACACTATACATAAAGGGAAAGGAAAGGGAAAGGGGGATTCCTAGTCAGTTGTACAACTGAATGCATTCAACTGAAATGTGTCTTCCACATTTAACCCGACCCCAAGGTGCTGCCTTGATCGACATCCAGGCCTAGAGTTTCAAGCTTTGGTTGATTTCAAATGTAATCTTGAAGTTAATCATTAATATTTTGGATTCATATCTCCATCTAAACCAAAAATAAAACCTAAAGAATAGGACTAAATCAAACTATATTTAAAGTTTGATTAGATCAATTTTGTCTTATTGTTAACTTGTATTTTTTGCCTGAGATGGAAACATGATTCCAACATATAAATTATTAATTTGTAAACAAACTGGATATTGAATTATGTTTGGTTGTCAAAGTAAACAAATACAGTGCCTTGCGAAAGTATTCGGCCCCCTTGAACTTTGCGACCTTTTGCCACATTTCAGGCTTCAAACATAAAGATATAAAACTGTATTTTTTTGTGAAGAATCAACAACAAGTGGGACACAATCGTGAAGTGGAACGACATTTATTGGATATTTCAAACTTTTTTAACAAATCAAAAACTGAAAAATTGGGCGTGCAAAATTATTCAGCCCCCTTAAGTTAATACTTTGTAGCGCCACCTTTTGCTGCGATTACAGCTGTAAGACGCTTGGGGTATGTCTCTATCTTCTTTTGCACATCGTGAGACTGAATTTTTTTCCCATTCCTCCTTGCAAAACAGCTCGAGCTCAGTGAGGTTGGATGGATAGCATTTGTGAACAGCAGTTTTCAGTTCTTTCCACAGATTCTCGATTGGATTCAGGTCTGGACTTTGACTTGGCCATTCTAACACCTGGATATGTTTATTTTTGAACCATTCCATTGTAGATTTTGCTTTATGTTTTGGATCATTGTCTTGTTGGAAGACAAATCTCCGTCCCAGTCTCAGGTCTTTTGCAGACGCCATCAGGTTTTCTTCCAGAATGGTCCTGTATTTGGCTCCATCCATCTTCCCATCAATTTTAACCATCTTCCCTGTCCCTGCTGAAGAAAAGCAGGCCCAAACCATGATGCTGCCACCACCATGTTTGACAGTGGGGATGGTGTGTTCAGGGTGATGAGCTGTGTTGCTTTTACACCAAACATAACGTTTCGCATTGTTGCCAAAAAGTTCAATTTTGGTTTCATCTGACCAGAGCACCTTCTTCCACATGTTTGGTGTGTCTCCCAGGTGGCTTGTGGCAAACTTTAAACAACACTTTTTATGGATATCTTTAAGAAATGGCTTTCTTCTTGCCACTCTTCCATAAAGGCCAGATTTGTGCAATATACGACTGATTGTTGTCCTATGGACAGAGTCTCCCACCTCAGCTGTAGATCTCTGCAGTTCATCCAGAGTGATCATGGGCCTCTTGGCTGCATCTCTGATCAGTCTTCTCCTTGTATGAGTTGAAAGTTTAGAGGGACGGCCAGGTCTTGGTAGATTTGCAGTGGTCTGATACTCCTTCCATTTCAATATTATCGCTTGCACAGTGCTCCTTGGGATGTTTAAAGCTTGGGAAATCTTTTTGTATCCAAATCCGGCTTTAAACTTCTTCACAACAGTATCTCGGACCTGCCTGGTGTGTTCCTTGTTCTTCATGATGCTCTCTGCGCTTTTAACGGACCTCTGAGACTATCACAGTGCAGGTGCATTTATACGGAGACTTGATTACACACAGGTGGATTGTATTTAGCATCATTAGTCATTTAGGTCAACATTGGATCATTCAGAGATCCTCACTGAACTTCTGGAGAGAGTTTGCTGCACTGAAAGTAAAGGGGCTGAATAATTTTGCACGCCCAATTTTTCAGTTTATGATTTGTTAAAAAAGTTTGAAATATCCAATAAATGTCGTTCCACTTCATGATTGTGTCCCACTTGTTGTTGATTCTTCACAAAAAAATACAGTTTTATATCTTTATGTTTGAAGCCTGAAATGTGGCAAAAGGTCTCAAAGTTCAAGGGGGCCGAATACTTTCGCAAGGCACTGTATAACACATTTAAAGAGTTGTATCTTCTGATTGGATAGTTCCATCTGTGCCACTGATTTAGTCTGGCTTTAATTCCAGCTTGTCTACAAATTAATAATTAATATGTTGGATTCACGTCTCCATCTCAGCCAAAAAATCTCACTTGATTTTTGAATTGATTTAGTCCTATTCTTTAACTATGATTATTGGTGGAGATGGAGACGTAAATGCAACATAACATATTATTAATTTGTAGACCAACTGCTAATAAAGCCTTGTTCACACTGCAGGCCTTAACGCTCAAATCAGTTTTGTTTTTCAAATCCATTTAGGAATATTGACTGTCCAAACAGCAAGTTACAAATGACCAAATCAGATTTGTGTCTTCAGACTGTAGTAATTTGCTGGCATGGCTACGCTAGTTGTCATTATGACAGGTGTCTACGCAGTGGTTGTGCTTTTAAATGGTTGAAAGCGCAGCGATAACACATTGAAAATTCAACGAACTTCTGGCTGTCTTTGAGTGGGAGAAAAAATGGTTACAATCTCCAAGTTCAACGTCTCAACTAAATATGACCCACATTTCCACGTTGAAATGAACTGGTGTGCCCAGTGGGAAGTAGCTCTTGCAGGACGAAGCCCAAGCACAGTTTGGGTTGTCATTATTGCTGGTTTGTCAGGTACGATCCCATTCAGACTTATAATTGGATGGTTGGGGAGCAGGTGTTACAGCAACAGCCCCCAAAAGGATAGGTCATCATCAGAACCATTGAGAGTAAGCAGGAGAAAGAAAATGGGCAAAATGGGAAATCGGGCTCCAAGGTCATATGGTGGAGGGAAAATAGAAAGCAATACAACCCCCCCCCCCCCGTAACTGGCATTGTGGTTGAAAACCTTACAGGCATCTGCGGCTGTATTTCAAGTGCTCATTCACTAGAGCTTCGACCTTTATTTTCCGGCAGCAAGACTGCAATTTGGGTGTGTCGTAGAGCCGCAGATAAGTATAGGCTGGCGAATATGTAGCCTACTTACGACGTGGAGAGAAATACTTACGGCTAAATGTTTAATGTCTGTTTGTACAGCATGTCCAATTTAGGTGTCTTTTGAAGGAGCCTGACAAATAATTGTGACTTTCTGACTTTGACATCCTAGAATAAAGCTGTTTGTTTATTTCCAATTTCAAGGTGACTGGCATACTTTATCTAAAAACAACATACAGAAAAAATGTACTTGATTTAGCTCATAGAAATAGAATACATACATCGTGTTTCAAAGCAGCATGAGATTAATCTAATTAGGACAAGCCAAACAAAATGACAACAAAAGAACAGGGTCCGAATAATGAGGAAAAACAAGCAACATTAATAAATATGAATTCTTTAACAAATGTATATTAGTCATTATGAAAACTATTAGGTGTCTCAGTGAAACATACCTGGTGTCCATTGCTATGTTATTACCATGGTAATAACCATCAAATCCTGCAGGCAAGCTGCTATTGAGAGCAGCCAATTGTGACAATCTAAGTCCATAACTTACATTCTCTCTCTCACAGCTGTTAAACACCCTCACCTGTAAATCGCCTGCAACTGTTTGCCCCTTTTCGTGTTGCTAAGAGAACGTCACCCTAGATGAAAGAGAAAGCCAAAAGGTCCTTTCACTACATCTACTCTTTCACTCTGCTGTAAATGGAAACTCTTTTGACGTCAGCGTTTATTTTCATTTTGTATTTAATTTTATTTTTTATTTAACCTTTATTTAACTAGGCGAGACAGTTAAGAATACATTGGTATTTACAATGACGGCCTTATCGGAGATTTCTGAAAATAACTCTTCATCCTTATTCATTTACAAGTCACAGCAAATGTTTCAATGATTTTGAAGTTCTGATATAATCTGAGGGAAACAAGCTCAAAAACACAGTGTCTTGAAGGCCAACTGCAGTGAACTTAGAGAAAAAGATCAGAACCGTAGTTTTATGGCCTATTGTATGTTCTACACAATCACAATGCAAATAGCATCTTTCAGTTAGATTGGGGAAAACATTTTCTAAAACCACATTATTAAATAGAAGACTTATATAGGCTCTCTGACTAAAACAACATGATCCTATCATTTTTATATAATAGGAAAAATAAAATGGAAGTCAGAATCATAAGTAAAAATGACAGCTATTGGGTACAATATAGCTTAAGGACAACATCTCTCTGGAATGTTCATGTGACAAGGGTCTATGGGAGAAGATCCTCTGGTGTTTCTCAAAATTGGTAAGGACCTGAACTCATGTTTAGCCTAATGCATATTTAACTACTTTATATGTAATGCTAATATTTTATAAATGCTCAGTATCGACACAGTAGGCCTATCTTCAAATGAACTTCAAGATTGAAAGCATCCAAACATCCCCAGTGAGCAGACAGCACTGCACAGCTAGCGGTACATTTGATTCTGTTCACCAGCATAAAAACTCTGCACAACTGGAAAAGTATTAGTTTAACCAAAGATATCCAGAAATGGCTTCTGATATACATTTATCCACAACAACAAAAAACACAATTGCTAATCATAGCCTAAATATGAGACAATGAGTCACAGTTCTCAATGCAAGATGTATTACTTTACTTTAAAGTATGTATCATTTTAGGCCTATGTGTTTTTTTAAATATAGGCATAAATAGTTGGACATGATAGCCAAACCTATAAGCACTTGTATGATGGGACCAATTCAATAAAATACATGAATTCTTAGGTTTATAGGTTACTGTAAAAGTTCAGTGCGAAAGGATAACGAATGCTTCATTTGTGTCAAATTATATCAGAATTGACTGCTGAATGAACGACAAAATGAACGGTCAACTCAAATGGTCAATATAATGCAACAGTAGGTTGGCTAAATCCAGGCGAGTTGCAAGTGCGCAGTGACTCTAAGGTTTCCCAGACAGTGGATAGCACAGCCCTTGTATAAATGCCGTCCCGGGACAATGTGCTGAATTGGCAGCCTATTTATAAATCTGCCATTTGGACGTGTACGGCACTCTAATGCCACTTTACCTTATGAGGGAACTTCAACCCAGAGCACCTGCTCAAAACAAAATGCCATACGAGATCAACTTCAGCCCCGCGGTCCGTGGACGGTCCCGTCGTCAGATTGTTTTTCAAACAGACACTATTTTACAACGGGAATGTGCTTCTCAATTGGTCAACCATGCATAGAGTACAGACAATTAACCTTCGCTGAAGAGTATTGGCACCGTTTAAATCAGGATAAACAATCGAAATGTGTCCAAATGGCAACAAGGCTACTGCATTTCAATTGTAGATTATTTAGAATACAACTTGAGTGGAAGGTTGTGCCCTTTATAGCCTAACTGGTTGTCACTCCCAATGTCAACAAGTTTAAGGGACGAAAAAAAAATATTTCAAGCAATTATCCGGATATTGCCACAATCAACTACATTTCCTTTTTAGTGGTTTTAAACATCACTTTGCACGCGTCGTGCATTCATTTGGCGTCAGTGCATACGAGGGCTCTCTATAAAAACGTTATCACTGCGTGTGCAGCACTCTAGACGCGTTATCTGAGAACTTGAGTGCGTCTAAATTTGTGGAACACCCTAAAGTGATGACCTATCTCCCTTTTCCAGAAAGGCTACGGTGGTTATGTGCGCCTTGTCCTCCTATACCCTGACATGTAAACGTATCATTTAGTTCACCCCATGAATCCTCACCGTGACTTTCACTCTCACCAATTAGGCTGTTGTCAAGTGCAAGGCAAGATGTACACTTCTGACTTTTTGGGAAATGATGTATGGAGCGTGACTAAATTAACGCTGCTCTTTATAACATGCATAAGATATGACATTAATGAATTACATTACATTTCGTTATTTGCTACCATATGCTTAATAGGTGTTGTATTGCTAGTAGGCTAGCCTAAGTCAAAAGCAAATTTAGAGAGAAAATGAATCCAGTCTATAGGCTCCAGGCTGTTTTCAACTAAAACACGAAAAATAAATTTACATGTAGGATATATAGCCTAGAGGCAATCTATTCCAATTGAAAACAACTTACTTAAATAAGTTCTCCTTTCGTCGCACCGTGTTCTCCGCTGGGACCAATGTCTTGTTTCTTCAGTATTGTCTCCCAATGGATCCGTTTTAGAAGGAAGGGTTACGTCTATTTTAATTTATGACTCACAACGCATTATTTTAGGGTCAGTTTCTGTGACCCGAGAGAGTAAACTTGTGAGAGAGTAATGGTTTACTCCGCAGACAGCATTAACAATATTTCCATTTTCCAGTTGATTAGAACTGTATCAAATTCATTCTGATTTGGACATGCCGCTGAAGCAAACCGGACTCGCGAGCGCACTGCGAATCAACTCTGAAAGACATTTACACTTAAGGTGGTGGCAAGAAATGCGCACGTCGTTTCCAATGAATAGTACCACTATGTGGCCGAACAGGAAACTACCTCCTACTAAAGTAGACTGCAATAACTTACCAGCCATCTGCACGCCGCAGGGCTCGCTCGCAAAGCTTATAGTTTAGCCAAGTAGTTCAGACTAAAACACTCAACTAACGTAGCTATATTCACAACATTTACAAAATATCGCTATATTTTGTCAATTCAATACCCAATGAAAAAATCTATTTCAATGATAAAACCTGAACCTCTTAATAACCTATGATGCAGGGGGTTTCGACTGGGGAAAACAGACAGCCAATCAAAGCATCATATTAATGTAAATGTTGAGATATAACATCAACATAGCCTATGGCTATTGTTACCTTGGCTTGATGTAGGGCCCCATCCAGTCTGTGGGTATCCCGTTGTGTTATCAAAGGACAATCATATCACTGTTGTCTGTATCGGTGGAAAATGCAACAAGGTTAACTTGTGTGGCCATGGGCCACTGAATTAAATCTCCGGTGCGCAAAGTGAGTTTCGCTTGTCAGAATTGAGGCGCGTTGATAACTTAATTTATCCGTCTTCAGCTAGTCAATCTTGGCTATCAACTTGAGCGGCCATGTCATATACAGTTTAAGCATTTCCCGTCGTGCAACAATCTCTCAAAGTGAGGCGAAGTGAGTGAGTGTTCAGTGTTGTCGGAACGGACAGGACTCCCTCTCCCTGGTGGATGCAAAGAAAGGAGAAAGTAAGAATGAAGAATCAGAGGGAGAGAGACAGAGGGAGAGAGACAGAGGGAGAGAGAGCTGTGTTAGAGTGCTGTGTGTGAGAGAGAATGTGTGTGTGCAACGTTTTATAAATAGGTCCATTAATGATTAATTTGTGCTTCAAAATACTATAACCACGGTGCACAACTTCGTTGGCTCTTTTGCTTTATCAGTAAAACAAGTTCTCCTTTTGGTTATTTATAATAGGTGAATTATAAAATCTGGCTCTTATAATAAACGATTTGATAAGGAAATCAAACCACCGCTACTTTAGAAATGCCAATGCAACCAGACTTGCGTTGGTTGTTAAATGTCAATGTCATTCATGGTACACATTTGACAAAGTAACCATCTAAAACAAATATTGTTTTGGCGGGTGACTTGTTTAATTAATTCGTTTGTATAAATACTTTTGGATACATTTCACTAAGAAGAAAATCATGATATGTTGAAATTTTTGCAGAAAATATTTGTCGAATAATTATATTTTAATATAATGACAGCGCTAATACGTTGTGAAATGATGTTTGGCCTCTTTCTTAAATGTTGGCTAGATAAATAGCCTACTCCAATATAATAGGCACGTTTCACAAACTTTTTTAAGTCAACTCATAGCCTATGAGCAATTCAAGAATTTGAATACATTTGTTATTCATCGACATTTTTTAAATTCATTGTCAACCCGTTGAAATCCGCTGTTAAAATACGAGACGCTTCTGGAAAAGGTAAATCACGCCTATTTGGGGTCTTACACCCCACTGGTTGAAACAGCGTTGTTTCAATGTATTTTCAATAAAATTACATTGAACCAACGTGGAATAGACGTTGAATTGATGCCCAGTAGGACTGTTCTGCAATTTCGACCCAATCACGGACGTTTTCGTTGCTAGGCCTACTACTAAACTTTTATACAGGTTACTGTTATCAGATGTTGAAAACATCACCTTCTCTAACTGATAGTCTATAGGTGGATCCATATGCAATGATAAAAATGTATTGAAAGAATAAAAATACAAAATTGGTTAGTCAAGACATGCCATTGTTTTCTAATGAGTTAAAATTATGGTTATGGCTAGTAAGGGTTATTTTTTTCCTTCAAAGATGATGGATTACTAGACTATTATAGCGCATATGGAGTTCAAACTTGAAATATGAGTTCCGTTTGAAGATATGCCTGGTAAAATTGTGGAACAATTCAGTTACTCTTACGCCACCCTGTGGTAAAATTAGACAGCACAGCTCAAATTTTCCAGGGTGTCTATGAAATTAGGGCCCTGCGTTGTGGTTAATCATGTCACATGACCTGGATTTGAACCTTTATTTAAAGCTTTTTCATCAGCCTGTCTGCTTTTCTTTTTATGTCAGATGGTCCAGCAACATCCTCAGGCAATTGCTTGAATTTTTGGCCTAAAATAATGGTTAATGGTTAAAATCCAGGTCATGTGACACGGTTAGCCAAAACACAGGGCCCCATGACCACTGCCCAGTAGCAAGCAAACTTTTGGCCGAGCATTTTCGTTGGGCTGTAGGGTGGTAGGCCTATAAGCATAGGCCATAGCATAATGGGTCAAATTGAAACAGTCCCATTACAAGTCAGAATGTTGAATAAACTTCATTCAAACTTACTCCACCTGGGCTGTAATCATTAGTCCACACATAAGTTTCTATTGGACACATTCAGGTAGGGCCCTCCGTTTCACTTAAGAAAATATTTTGCCACCGTGTGAAAAATATGACCCTATTGTCCACTGATTGTCCTTATGTCATTGGACATTTTCGAAGAAAAAACAACAACATATCCACAAGAAAGTATTATTAAACCAACTTTAAATCGCAGGTCTGTGTGTGGCTCTCAAAATTTGTTTCTTCATCACCTGAGGCACACGCACAAGACGTAACTACATGATGCATGCATACTAACCGAAGTCTTGAAGGCGTTTACATGATTTTTGATACACCTCCAATTGATTCAGTGATGTCAATTATCCTATCTGAAGCTTCTGAAGCCATGACATCATTTTCTGGAATTTTCCAAGCTGTTTAAAGGCACAGTCAACTTAGTGTATGTAAACTTCTGACCCACTGGAATTGTGATACAGTGAATTATAATCTGTGAAATAATCTGTCTGTAAACAATTGTTGGAAATATTACTTGTGCACAAAGTAGATGTCCTAACCAACTTGCCAAAACTATAGTTTGTTAACAAGAAATTTGTGGAGTGGTTGAAAAATGAGTTTTCCAACCTAAGTGTATGTAAACTTCCGAATTCAACAGTACACATTACCTCAATTACCTCGATGAACCAGTGCACCCGCACATTGACTCTGTACCGGTACCCCCCTGTATATGGTCTCGCTATTGTTATTTTACTGCTGCTCTTCAATTACTTGTTACTTTTATTTCTTATTCATTTTTTTAACTGCATTGTTGGTTATGGGCTCGTATTTAAGCATTTCACTGTAAGGTCTACAGCTGTTGTATTCAGCGCATGTGACTAATACAACTTGATTTGATTTGTTTTTTATTTATTTAGTAGTGTCGAGGTTAGACAGTATATGAATGGCAGCAGCTGTAGTAGAAACATGCAGAGGTTAAAGGCTACAGTGCTACTGGCACGGCAGATGTTACCTTGGCTTACCACAGCAGCTCTGTGTGCTTTCTTGTACACGCGTCCATAACAGGAGCGGATGCTGATGACTGAAAGAGTCCAGATGAGGCTGGGTGGGCCGAAGAACAGTACATTTTGCTCTGGAATAAAACAAATAGACCCTTCCACAATTCGAGGTTCAAGAATAGTCCTGCAGTGGCTTTGTTAACAGAACCTTGTCCCAGGTTGATCACTACCAACACTGACACTCAAAACCCAGCTTAGCCCCAAGGCAAGCTGCAGATGCCTGGAAATTATTATGCTCAGGTAGTAGATGCTGTGGCACATAAACACATATATTTCTATTGCCATGAGGCCCAGAGTCATCTGAGAGCTCAGGAAGACAGCTGTCACACCACTGAAATGTGTTGTGCACCAACCCCCCCCCCCCCAAAACTCACTGTGGGGGGGAACAGAAAATAGTATGACACAGGGAATAAAGCTCTAATAAAGCTTTACAAAATATTACAGATCAATAAATGACTTAACAAGGCATAGGACAGCTGTCAGAAGCGTTCTCTAAGTCTCAACAGTCCAATGGGTAGTGTGATAGGGCTAAGTGAACTTAACAGGTAGTCTAATGCAACCTTTGTTCCTGGGGGTAGGAATTACAGTTTCATGATGACACTACAAAGAGCTGTTCATTGCCAGAGAAAATAGAAAAAGAATGACAAGGGTCCAAAAAATTTAGGTTTCCCCGGCAACGATGTGCCAGACAAAAACAGGCAGACGGATCAAACATGCCTTGCTCCTCTTCTACCATTTTCATGTTGAGAAGGAGTGAGACGGAGAGAGAACATGCGGTTCTGTTGAGTTTTGTGGAAACCATGCTGTAGACTGACTGAACAGTAATAGTATTAGCAGTATTAGCATTAGTCGGTCCTAGGATCTTAGAGGGATAGTTCAGAGTGTCTGCTCTTTTTCACGGACTCATCAGCTCTGATACATTGCTTCTGTCTTCTACTCAATGTGCAGCGATGTGTCTCAATCTAATACTCAATGTATCATGTGAGGACACTCATCAACGGCTGAACTAAAACACAGTAAACAATTACAAAAATTCTTAGCCTCCTCAGAGGAGTGTTGGATACCCCAGTGAATGGGAATTCTGAAAAGGGGTAGAGGGCTGCGCTCTCAATTAACATGTTGGTTGGTCTGTTGAAAATGCATGAACTGTATACTGAATGCACTTTAAAACTATCTGAAGAAGTCCTTCAGAAGCTTTAAAGCAAGTGGTTGTTTTCCTGTAAGGATACCTTATCTTGGAGAGGAAAACAGCAACTATCAGCAATTAATAACACACAGGGAGGAGCCATTTTTCCCAAAAATGTATAGGTAAGATAATGACTTATACCCACAGGGAAATGTTGTTTGCAAACACATAATCAAGCATTAGCAATGACATTTACAGAAAATAATACAGCTATAACGTTCAGGTCATGAGAGATTCAATTGTACACTATATACTATTCATATCAGTCAGGGCCACAACCAGTGTTTGTTCCGGACCTCAATAAAACTCACAGTCGCTTCCTCCTGCATGCATTAAAGCCTGTCTCAGTCTCACCACTGAGCGCCACATCACTGTCTTTCTCAGTAGCCTACTCTCTGTAAAGCAAAGCTATTATAGTAGTGTATTTTTTGATCCTGTTGAGGTAGGCACCTTTTAACATTAGGTTCATCCTTCTAGCTGGTTAAGTAATACTAGCCAGAGCCCTTTGACATTACTGCAATAGAAGCTATAACCACCTGACTGACATCTGTAGCCTATAAGTGACTATTTACCAGTTGTGCACTCATTATCCGAGAGTAAATTTTTTGTTTGTTTGGGGGAAGTCTATAGACAAGGCAGTGGTCGCGAGATGGTTTAAAAATTGCCTTTTGCATCGGGCAAACACATTCATCAGAGCCGACCATGCGCTGGGGGTAGTTCATTGCATGTCTCAGGCCCTTGGCCTGTGCTGCGAGAGGGTGGAGAGGGTGGAGTTAGCCGTTTGACAGAGTGGTGAATGTGCTGCTAAAAATATCAGGAGGCAAATCCCAAACAAACCATTGCCAGCTAGGGTCAGCTAGGCTGTACCGGTAGGCTAGTCTACATGATGAGATTATTATAGATTTTTATTTGTCAAACAGCAGTCAAGCATCGATCATCATGGCACCAGAATAAGACCCTCAATATTTATTGGAAAGGAGTAGGCTATCAAGATCACCGTACACTCACTGTGAAGGTCATCATAACTTATTTTATCTGTAGCATAATCAACTGCATGGTTTCCCAAATTGTAGTGGGAGGACCACACACCATATCATTTTGGAATATTCGCATGAACATCTGGATGGAAATTCAGCTACTGCCATTCACACTATAAAACATTATTTTGTTATTCTATTCCAGTTTAGAACTCTATCAAGTTTGCGGCGCTGTTGTCCGTTTCGGGAATTGACACCCGCTGACATACATAAAAGAAGAAGATAACACGGAAGTCGAATTAGAGGGGGGTCTGTTTTTATTTTGCAATATGCTCGTTCCTTGTGTGTATTTTAGACGCAGCTAACTGAATACCTAACTTTCAGTCCACTGAAAATGTCTAAATTACAGTCTTTGAGTGTGTTTGTTAATACGCGTTTAACAGTGGCTACCGTAGAGATTATGGGGGCAGTAGAGAAAGTGGTAGCGGAGTACCAGGAGGAGATTTTCCGATCTAAAGTGGAGAATGACCGGCTGCGCAGACTGCTGCGGATCAGACCGGAGATGAAACGATGTAGATTAGACTCCCTCCAGTTCTCGCTTACCGTCTCTGAGGAGGAGGTTAACCCTGTGCAGCAGCAATGTGACCAGGAGGAATGGAACTCCAGTCTGGGGACGGATGACCCCGAGCCCATGCAGATTAAAGAGGAAAATGCGGAAGTCGGGACCACTCAGGTGGCAGGGCAGCTTCAAGGGCTGGAGCCTGACATTGTAGAGTTCATGTTCACTCCTTCCTGTGTGAAAAGTGATTGTGATCAGGACGACCTACTTCAGTCCTTGACTCTTTCCCAAACCACGACTGTGGAGAACAGAGAGAGTGACTCTAAAAAAATGGATCTCAAACCTTTTGGCACAGTGACCCACCTCGACAATCCTTATGACCCTCGAGATAATCAAGACAATGTCTCCAGCCACAGCTCAGCTGCAAGCAGTGATCTAGTAGGATTTGACATAAGCCCACCATTGGATCCCAACCCACCATTGAGGAAACCCAGCACCACATCTAAAACACATGACTGCGGGAAAATATTAAATTGCAAGGGGACCCTGAACAGGCATATGCAGACCTCCACAGGAGAAAAATCATTTAGCTGTAATAACTGCAGGAAAAGCTTCAGTCGCAAGGATACCCTTAACATGCATATACGGACTCACACAGGAGAGAAACCATTTGTCTGTGGTGATTGCGGGAAAAGCTTCAGACAGAAGGCTACCCTTAACAGGCATATACGGACTCACACAGGAGAAAAACCATTTAGCTGTGGTGCCTGCGGGAAAAGCTTCAACCATAAGGGAAACCTAACTGTTCATTTACTGACTCACACAGGAGAGACACCTTTTACCTGTGGGGACTGCGGGAAAAGCTTCAGACAGAAATATAGCCTTAAAAAGCATACATCGACTCACATAAGAGAGACATTTAACTGTGCTCACTGCGGGATAAGCTTCAGACACAAAGTGAACCTGGATAGTCATATACTTGCTGTCCACAAATAAACAAAACAGAATGAAAACAAAAATAAGAAAATGTAACAAAGATCTGGCAGGAGTTGGTAATACAAATGCAGGATATAGACATCACTGTTAGGAAAGCAAATACATTCTAGATCACTCATGTTGTAGGTTTAAGGTATTTACTTTTGTAAAATGTTATATGTAAATAAAATTTTATTCGAATTACGATATTATGATCAAACAGTTAAAAAGGGCAATGGAAACACTTTAGGAAGTAAATCTAAGCAAAGATATGTAATCAATCAACTAATATCTTGCAATACTTTAACATAAAAACATCTCTGTATTTAGTATTTTGATCTTCGAGGTTAAGAGCTATGGTCGGGGCCATTTTTAATTGACATAGTAACGACTGACGCCAGTGCGTCACTGGCAGGAATCAGTAAATTGTCTGGTATTGAATTTTCGTGCGGAGAGAATCGAAGAGTACAAGGACATGATGACAACAACAATTAGTAATTCAGACATGAACTGTATAGCGCCAGGCTGTACGAATTGGCTCAAATTAAAAATATATATATATCGGGTAGGTACCATCGGCTGTCCAAGGACCTTTTGAACACGTGGCTCCATATCCTAAAGAAAGGAAGGACGTGCCAGCTCGAGCTAGCAAGGTCTGCAGGCAGCACTTCGCCGAGAAGGACTTTTCTACGAAGGCACGTTCGATGCGGCAACCGGGAGTTTCAGAATGTAAAGGAGTCCTAAACCTACGTTGAAGCCCTCTACTTGCCCCTCCAGCTTCAATTTCGAGGGTTATGGTGTACAGTAGGGGTTACCGACCGACCATCGTCAACATCGCTGACTTCGGAGTCAAGCCAAACGTCGGACTGAGGCGACGTGAGTCAATGGAGCCTGGTAACGTTAACCGACTAGTCATGATTGTTGTTGACTAGGCTACGGTTAGACCCTGGAAAACTTTGTTGTTACTCTGAGTGGCGCAACTGAAGTTGACGTAGCTAATGTTTGCTGAAAAATACATTTTCCTGTATTTGCTTTGCTGTGTGTGTGTGTGTGTTGACAGCATACATGACTGGTAGCTTGTTAATGCCAACTGATATATTTTGGTTCAGTTGTCTTAATCTAAAAAACATTTGTTTCAGGATGATATTGTCATCCATGAAAATGTTTTCATCCTGGAGATTGTGCAAGAGGAGGTACATGCAAATCCAAGTTATTTCTAAGGCTATTGTTTGTTTATTTCTAGACACAATCTGTCATCTCTGATGCCATTTTCAATATATAACATTGACAATATACAGTATATGCAGTGACCCTTGAATATAACTAAAGCTTAAGATGCCTTAATATTTTTACACCAACAGAAAAGAACAGTTAGTACAGCATGCCAAACAAACCCCTGGTTGCCAGATTGTTCCTGTGCTGCGGTGGAAAAGAGCTCCACCGGGACCATAACTTAAGAACTCGAGGCCCAGCTAGATTGCTCTCACCACCATCAGTATACAACCGAGTCCTGCCCCTGTTGGCCACAGAGCTGACAGAGAGTGAGATGAGTGAAGACCAGAAGTTGATGTATGAACCTGAGAGCTCAGACACACAATCATCACAGTGCGAACCAAGAGATACAATCGAAGAGTGTGTGCAAGATCAGAAATACATAGTCTTTGATAGCAAGCTGAAGGAGTTGTTCAATGTCTGCCATGAGCCAGGATGTCGAGCTGGTGTCATCAGTTTACCCCTGAAAAGAAATGGTTTTGCCATCACCATGGAGACAGTGTTGTGGGCCACAGGAGGAAGTGGGAGTCCCAGACCAGAGTGGGGAAAGTTGTTTGCAGGTAGTGCCATCGGCAGTCCGTCTTCCTTACTGGCAGCTCTCACTCCACGTTTGTGGAGACATGTCACCTCCTCAGCCTGGTGCCCATGTCGCTGCGTCAGTTTGCAAACCAACAGCGCATCTACATTGTGCGAGAGGTTAACCACATGTGGACCCACCACACGTAGGCCATTCTGCTACAATTGGTAACAGTCCACTGATCGTATCTGGAGACGCATGGTGTGATTTCTCCAGGCCACTCTGCTTCCCACCTGATCCTCCCCCATGAGGCTGTGCATGTTACCAAGGTGAGGAATAGTTACTGTTTGGAGCCGGAGGGATTAGAGAGATGCCTGCAACACATTGAGGTAAGCTATAGCCTAACCTATATTTTTTTTAGCTAGCCTGAGGGTTGGAAGTGTGTATTTGGTGGATGTATGAAGAGGACGTAGGTACCTTTTTTAGGATAATAATAATAAAATCATTACTAACAGGCCCATGGATGCAGTATTGAAACCTTGGCCACTGACAGGCATCCAAGTGTGAGGGTGCACTTGAGGGGCTCATATCTGGCATGAGTATGACCTGTGGCACATTGCCAAAGATATGAGGAAACAGCTGGTGGCCATCGAGAAGCCAGAGGTACTTTCATATATTTTATAGTAAAATCAGAGCTACAGTGCCTTGCGAAAGTATTCGGCCCCCTTGAACTTTGCGACCTTTTGCCACATTTCAGGCTTCAAACATAAAGATATAAAACTGTATTTTTTTGTGAAGAATCAACAACAAGTGGGACACAATCATGAAGTGGAACGACATTTATTGGATATTTCAAACTTTTTTAATAAATCAAAAACTGAAAATTTGGGCGTGCAAAATTATTCAGCCCCCTTAAGTTAATACTTTGTAGCGCCACCTTTTGCTGCGATTACAGCTGTAAGTCGCTTGGGGTATGTCTCAGTTTTGCACATCGAGAGACTGACATTTTTTCCCATTCCTCCTTGCAAAACAGCTCGAGCTCAGTGAGGTTGGATGGAGAGCATTTGTGAACAGCAGTTTTCAGTTCTTTCCACAGATTCTCGATTGGATTCAGGTCTGGACTTTGACTTGGCCATTCTAACACCTGGATATGTTTATTTTTGAACCATTCCATTGTAGATTTTGCTTTATGTTTTGGATCATTGTCTTGTTGGAAGACAAATCTCCGTCCCAGTCTCAGGTCTTTTGCAGACTCCATCAGGTTTTCTTCCAGAATGGTCCTGTATTTGGCTCCATCCATCTTCCCATCAATTTTAACCATCTTCCCTGTCCCTGCTGAAGAAAAGCAGGCCCAAACCATGATGCTGCCACCACCATGTTTGACAGTGGGGATGGTGTGTTCAGCTGTGTTGCTTTTACGCCAAACATAACGTTTTGCATTGTTGCCAAAAAGTTCAATTTTGGTTTCATCTGACCAGAGCACCTTCTTCCACATGTTTGGTGTGTCTCCCAGGTGGCTTGTGGCAAACTTTAAACAACACTTTTTATGGATATCTTTAAGAAATGGCTTTCTTCTTGCCACTCTTCCATAAAGGCCAGATTTGTGCAATATACGACTGATTGTTGTCCTATGGACAGAGTCTCCCACCTCAGCTGTAGATCTCTGCAGTTCATCCAGAGTGATCATGGGCCTCTTGGCTGCATCTCTGATCAGTCTTCTCCTTGTATGAGCTGAAAGTTTAGAGGGACGGCCAGGTCTTGGTAGATTTGCAGTGGTCTGATACTCCTTTCATTTCAATATTATCGCTTGCACAGTGCTCCTTGGGATGTTTAAAGCTTGGGAAATCTCTTTGTATCCAAATCCGGCTTTAAACTTCTTTACAACAGTATCTCGGACCTGCCTGGTGTGTTCCTTGTTCTTCATGATGCTCTCTGCGCTTTTAACGGACCTCTGAGACTATCACAGTGCAGGTGCATTTATACGGAGACTTGATTACACACAGGTGGATTGTATTTATCATCATTAGTCATTTAGGTCAACATTGGATCATTCAGAGATCCTCACTGAACATCTGGAGAGAGTTTGCTGCACTGAAAGTAAAGGGGCTGAATAATTTTGCACGCCCAATATTTCAGTTTTTGATTTGTTAAAAGAGTTTGAAGTATCCAATAAATGTCGTTCCACTTCATGATTGTGTCCCACTTGTTGTTGATTCTTCACAAAAAAATACAGTTTTATATCTTTATGTTTGAAGCCTGAAATGCGGCAAAAGGTCGCAAAGTTCAAGGGGGCCGAATACTTTCGCAAGGCACTGTATATGATTATGATGATTCAAGTCAGTGACTCCGGGGTCTCGTTTACTCCCTGTGTCTCAGGTACTGCCATGGGTGAGGGCATTAACTCACCACTTGTGGTACCACTGCTGGTTGAAGTGTCCAGGTGCTAAAAAAGTGGATCACCACAGTTCACCTCATCACCAATGAACACCAGTGGGTCACTGGAGGCACACTCTACAACCCCCCCCTCCCCACCTGAAGAAGGAACAGGATGAACACATTGTCAGCAGCTTTTGAGGCAGTGAGGAAAAAAGTCCTCAAATCAAATGTTATTGGTCATATACACATATTTAACAGATGTTATTGGTCACATACACATATTTAACAGATGTTATTGGTCACATACACATATTTAACAGATGTTATTGGTCACATACACATATTTAACAGATGTTATTGGTCACATAGACATATTTAACAGATGTTATTGGTCACATACACATATTTAACAGATGTTATTGGTCACATACACATATTTAACAGATGTTATTGCGGGTGTGGAGAAATGCTTGTGTTCCTAGCTCCAACAGTGCTGTAATATCTAACAATTCACAACAATACACACATCTAAAAGTAAAATAATGGAATTAAAAAATATATAAATATTAGGACAAGCAATGTAGGCGTGGCATTGACTAGAATACAGTAGAATACTATATTATTTATATATCACAGCTCTGAAAAAAATGAAGAGACCACTGCAAAATGATCCGTTTCTCTGGTTTTACTATTCATAGGTATGTGTTTGGGTAAAATGAACATTTCTGTTTTATTCTATATACTACTGACAACATTTCTCCCAAATTCCAAATAGAAATATTGTCATTTAGAGCATTTATTTGCAGAAAATGACAACTGGCCTAAATAAGTAAAAGGATGCAGTGTTGTCAGACCTCGAATAATGCAAAGAAAGTTCATATGAATTTTTAAACAACACAATACTAATGTTTTAACTTAGGATGAGATCAGAAATCAGTATTTGGTGGAATAACCCTGATTTTTAATCACAGCTTTTATGTGCCTCGGCATGCTCTCCATCAGTCTTTCACATTGATGTTGGATGGCTTTATACCATTCCTGGCGCAAGAATTCAAGCAGCTCGGCTTGGTTTGATGGCTTGTGACCATCCATCTTCCTCTTGATCACATTCCAGAGGTTTCAATGGGGTTCTGGTCTGGAGATTGGGCTGGCCATGACAGGGTCTTGATCTATTGGTCCTCCATCCACACCTTGATTGACCTGGCTGTGTGGCATGGAGCATTGTCCGGCTGGAGAAACCAATCCTCAGAGTTGGAGAACATTGTCAGAGCAGAAGGAAGCAAGTTTTCTTCCAGGACAACCTTGTATATGGCTTGATTCATGTGTCCTTCAAAGACAAATCTACCCGATTCCAGCCTTGCTGAAGCACCCCCAGATCATCACCGATCCTCCACCAAATTTTACAAGCCACAGTGTCTCGCTGAAATTTGGTGGCGGATCAGTGATGATATGAGAGTGCTTCAGCAAGGCTGGAATCGGGCAGATTTGTCTTTGTGAAGGCCACATAAATCAAGCTACGTACAATGTTGTCTATGTAAATAGAGGCTGATGCACTAAGGTGCAGGATAGAGTAACCGGGTGGTAGCCAGCTAGTGACAGTGACTAAGGGCAGGGTACTTGGTGGAGGCTGGCTAGTGATGGCTATTTAACAGTCTGATGGCCTTGAGATAGAAGCTGTTTTTCAGTCTCTCAGTCCCAGCTTTGATGCACCTGTACTGACCTCGCCTTCTGGTTGATAGCAGGGTTAACAGGCCGTGGTTCAGGTGGTTGATGTCCTTGATATTTTTGGCCTTCCTGTGACAATGGGTGCTGTAGGTGTCCTGGAGGTTGTTGAAGGATCTCGAAGGTTTTTTAAAAAACGTATCAACCGTTTCTGTACATATGCTGCAACATTTTGATCAAATTAATGAGCACATTTTAACCCCTTCTTTTTTGACTTCCTATGTGAATAACTACAACCAATTGATTTAATAAAATCAGTAATATAATAATTCTAGTAGCCTATTTATTCATCTCTAGTTAAATGAATTAGATCTTTTATTTTCTAGGTGATGAAGTGTGACTGGTGAACTCAAGTGTACATGCCCTGTACATTAAAATACATGCCCAAGAGGAACATGTTCGGCCAGCAGGGAATGGTCGCTAAATTCCAAATTCCGCAATTATTCAGTGGACAGACAGCAGGTTACAACAGAGGGAGTGCTCCGTTTAAAGCAAGAGTTCTCCAAGGCTGCCAGGGCGTTAGTGGTGAAACCCATCAAGGAGGAGAAGACATGGTGTTTCCGGTCTGAGCTCCTACACGGCATCGTTGACTGCTGTGCCAATATTATGTCAGATGTAGACAGAGAGAGGAATTATCTGTCTCTAGGACCATCCCAGCGGACTCTCCTGAGTGCCCAAAGAGAGAGTGGCGGTCACTTTGGGGGAGCGGACTAGTGTTCCGAAAATGAAGAAGGAGCAGGCCATTCGACAGCAAATTCAAAGATACACCCATCCTTGGAGGGAATTGAAGTGGAATTGGGTTTTTTACCAGTTCAACAGACAAGCTACCTTGTCCCGGACCTGCGGTTTCAACTCTGTTTTTCAGTCTCTCGGTCCCAGCTTTGATGCAACTGTACTGACCTCGCCTTCTGGATGGTAGTGGGGTGAACAGGCCGTGGCTGTGTCAAGTATATGTAGACGGGAGGAGTATTATGTGCCAGCTGAGCCTAAAATGCTGCAATTGTGGTGGTGAACATACACCTGAATTTCTGAAGTGTCCTGTTAGGGTGATGGAGGTGGTAAGAATAAGGGCTGTCCAGAATGTCACCTATCCGAAGTTGTTGAGCAGTGAAAGAAAAGCGTGAAGTTGAAGAAATAATGGTAGTAGGAGTAGAGACACAAGATGATGTTCCTTGTCAACAGAGGGATCCTGACATGTATGTTAAGAAGGTGGACGTTGTAGCGTTTATTGGTTTGGTTATCAACTGCACAGCACAAACAGAGAGGAAATCTAAGAAAATAGGCATTGTGAGTGTTACTGTCGCTTAATGTTCCATCCTCACAGGCACCTGTAGGAATGCAATTTGAATGTAACTGAAGGAGTGGGATGGTTGTTCGATTCATTTTTTAAATTATCCCCCTTCCTGCATTTGAATATATTTTTTTGTTTTGTTTCAAGACCCCGTACAGTAGGTGGCGGCAATATACCAATAGGTGTAGTCTGCCATAACATTTTAAAGAAGAAAACAACGCAACCGGAAGTTGGAATCGCTAGTATCCGTTTGGGTTCACAACTGCAACTGTTTGTTGATGGTGGCATAGCTAGCCAGCTACTGCTATGTCAATATTTTTGATTTAGCTAGCTAAAACAAACGTTTTTACGAAGAAAATGAGTTCTGAAGGGAATCGACACGGGACGAAAAGACCTGGTTCTCCGAATGAAGTATGTTAACTATAGTTACATGCATTGAACGGGACAGGCCTTGCAGTTCAGCTAACCGGTTAGCAAGGCCCGTATCTGGTTTGCTTTAGCAAAGAAGTATGCAGTCAACTTGCATCCTAACTAGATATGCAGCCTGTAACATAATGCGTCCTAGATCAACAAAGCCATAGAGTAAAACAGTTAACTATTTAACGCTGGTCAACAAATCACAAGTGTTATTTTTTTAGCTAACTTATTCACCTTAAGGTGGCCAGTTTGACACATCATGATGAAGCTTGCCAGAAAGATGGCAAGTCAATTTAATAAACATTTATTTTGATATAAATGAACTCGAGGCTGTTACTACTAGGCATATGACGTGGCTAGTTAGCGTTATATTAAGATGTGTGACTTTAGCTAATCCAATTGGGGGGGGGGGGGGGGGGGGAAGAGTGTGTGATCTTCGAGCCGAAGGTGCAATAAAAGGCCTAGGCTACGTTCTGGTGGGATCCCATTCCTTGTGTACTGTAGGCAATTCTGTGTTGTTCTTGCAGGATGGACCTACTCCATGGGCAGCTGCAGATCTGGGGGACAACGAGAGGAAGCAGAAGTTTTTGAGGTTGATGGGCGCAGGGAAGGTTTGTTTGGTCATATTCTATGTAGACTATTTTTCCCAACCCTCCCGACCTTCCCGACCACTAGACGTTTCACATATTTGTGGCCCTTACTGGAACACCTGATTTCAAATGTAGCTAAATCACCAAGCCCCTGATTAGTTGAATCAAGTGTGCCAGTCTGGTATTGGACTATTATTACTGTAACGCAGTTAACTTAATTCAACTTGACGGTTACCTCTATTCCAGTATTAGATTGAGCCAACATTTTCTTAGGCTACAATTTATAATCCATATAGCATCGTCAAAGGAGGAGCAGAACTTGTATTACAGAATTATGTCTACTGTATTTGGTCCTGCAGAAAGAACACACTGGACGTCTAGTCATTGGAGATCACAAATCAACATCCCATGTCCGCAGCGGTGAGTAACCCTCTTGAATTATAGAAAAAGGCTTGTCAAGGTACTGGTATCTTGGCAACCCTATTCTACACCCCTTTCAAATGCTTTACTCACAGATGTATCTATCTCATCTAATCTAACCTTTTCCCATATCAATGCAGTACTATCTGGGACCAGATAGCACTGTATTTGGTATGATTGGTGTTTCACTAGTTTGTCCTCTGCAGGGGCGGAGGACCGGAGGATGAACTCTGAGCTGGAGTTGCAGTACCAGCAGGGGCTGGACGGAAAGCTGTCAGGCAGGAATAGGAGACACGTCGGACTGGGCTTTAGCGAGGTGAGATCACGGACGGACAGAATTTTAAAAATGTATTTAACCAGGTAAGCTAGTTCTCATTTACAACTGTGACCTGGCCAAGATAAAGCAAAGCAGTGTGACAAACAGAGTTACACATGGAATAAACAACACAATAGAAAAAAGTATATATACAGTGTGTGCAAATGGCTTGAGGTGGTAAGGCAATAAATAGGCCATAGTAGCGAAGTAATTACAATTTAGCCGATGATGATGTGCAAGTAGAGATACTGGTGTGCAAAAGAGCAGAAAAGTAAATAAAAACAATGTGGGGATGAGGTAGGTAGATTGGGTGGGCTAAGTTGAACATCGATCCTAGCAAAGATGGCTGACAAATTGTTCCATTCTGATGAATAGGGCTTCTATGACATCAGCCAATCAATCTGCTGTTCTATTGAATGGCGGAAGCAAGTTTGGGTACGCTTTCATTCTATTTAGCTGGGTTGTGTTCGTTAGTACCTTTCAGGCTTTGGAGATTTTTCTTGTTTAGTTCCTATCTGAATTTGTCTAATAAAAACAACCCTGGCCTGTTACATGACATGATTAGACCGTGATGTAATACTGATTGATTGATACATTTTAAGATTTGAGTTACTGATGGTGCTTCTCATTAGACCTGTATGTTTGCATGGCTATGTAAGATTAATGACAGCACAGCACATTTAAGCGCCACAACGTGCGATTGGCTCAAATTAGAGGCATAATTTATACAGCCAAAATGTCACGTACATACCCACATGTTGCCCCAGTCTCCAGATCTTCATTTTGTGACACTTCTGTTCGCTCCACAGCCGGACCCAGCCCCACCTCCACCACCCGTAGAGGGCCAAAGCAAGGCAGAGCAACCAGCCAGTCCCAATGCCCCAGACAGCCCCTCAGAACCCCAGGGCTCACCAGACAAACCCCCCTCACCAAACCCAGAGGACAGCACGAAAGACAAGAAAGAGGACAAGAAACACACCTTCAAAATGGCCTTTGTGAAGTCATCCTAAGACTGGGAGAAAAACAGTCACTTTTTTTCTAAAGTCAAACCACAGATTTGTACATAAGTCGTTCTTTTGTGTCTCTGCAGTACTCCCAAGCTGATACATGGTAACTTTGTGGTTTAAGATGTCTTTTATGTTTCAATGCTGAGCAGCAAACCAGTAGTGCACTACTGGAGGTGATAACAATCATTCAGACAGGTTTCCTAGTCAATTTTTGTTAGGAATTCCTGACTGAGTTGTTATAAATGGTTCTGAGACGAAGCTCATGAGTTATAAAATGTACTTAAACATCAATAAACTGAAGTACCACACATTAGGGATGAATATTTTCTCAAATCTACCACGGCTATTTCAAAGCATTTAAAAAATATAATCACTATACCAGGGTTCTCCCTGCGCTACATTGCCGGCTTGTCTGGGCCACTATGTGAAACTGATATTTAGTAATGATAGAGTAACTTTGATCAGCAATTACATTTTTGTGAATTGCGAAACAGGCCGTTCAGTGCATTACAGCAGTAGGATATCTCAACACAGTGTGAACCCCGAGTAGGTTGTAGCATCATAACTGCAACGGCAGTCAAATGACCAAAGATACTAAGCTTGCTAGAAAACCTCCAACGAATGACATAATATCCTATTTGGCAATATCGAGTTGATAATTAGCCTATGCAGATCAGTGCATGAATAACAGATGAGGATATTGTTAAAATAATAAATCCATATCTACTCATACAATTTGATCACACATTATCTACTGAAGGTCTCAGATGGGCAGCAATACGAGACAGCGCAGAAGCGTTATAGTGATATGCATAATGTAGAAGAGCTTTTAAAGACAGGACTGTCCAGCCAGCAATCCCAGTTATAGTTTATTCTGATGATAGACAAGGAAGCACATTAGATGGGCAGGACAACAGTATGTTGATGGCTGTAGATTTGTGATTCGTCTGTTAGCCCCTGCTAACTTATGTCCATGCTAATGCGACCATTACAATTAAATGGGGAGTCAGGATGTGGGATTGTGATAGGAAAATAGCCTAGGCTCTATATAAGGCTACTGCGTGAGTCAATAGATAACTAATACACTTGGTTTAGGCTACATTGCATGCTACATGTTTCTGATCAGTGATAGATGAGCAAACTAATAAATGAGCTACCACTTCCACCTGTCCGGCCAGAGATCAATTAACCAAATATACAGATGGAGATTCAGTGACAAGCAGTAGGACAGAATACTCACGCGAGTGAAGATCAAAATCCACTTATATACATGCTAGACACATTTTCTGATCAGCTAATATATAAGCAAACTAGAATAAAGATGATCAATTTACCTAACATTTCCCTCAGCCTAGTTACCAAATATCCAAACTGATTCTGTGAAAACAAAAATCTGACTGTTTGATATATCTAGACGAGTGTCTCAAAGCAGCGCAATGGCTCTGTCCCAATCAAAAAGGTGCTGAAATGATGTAGGTGACCACACAGGACTATTGCTTTACATTTGTATAACGGTTGCATATGATTTAGGGATATACAGTATAAGCAAGAATTTGATACATGCCTTCAATTGCATTAGCCTATATTTTAATAATTCAGTTGATCATAACTAAGGTGAGTTTTTCTCTCTGCGCCTTTTCTATTTCCAATGGCTATTTCCTCATCTCCTCACTGTGCTGCCACCCGCCTTGTTCTCAAAACCAATTTAAATCATTATACTTATTTTTCTAGAAATCTGGCTTTTTTTTCCAGGTTGGGGCTAATTTAATTTCTGTGATGTCAGGCCTGGGCTCGGGCTTCAAGCTTTACGGACTTGGGTCGGACCGGGATCTAATTTTCAGTTCTAATGAGAACTCAAACTGCAAACTCAACTGCATTCGGATCTGGTGTGCAGTCGAGCAATGTCAGTTATGTGTGTTTTTAATTGATGGCCACTTTGTGTGAAGTAAATATGCCAGGCTAAAAGGATTCCATGCAACAACCTGTATGGATAATGTGCTTTTTTGTTGTTGCCAAATCTGCTGCGCATGTGTATTTTGTGGAAATGCATTAGTGAGACAATGTTGTAATTTTCCATGTCTTGTCATTACATTTTTGGGGGGAAATGTTAAGAGTGATCCCTTTAATTGTCAATTGCGCTATAAAGCCGATCTTCAGCACTATGGCTGGAATTGAGCCCAAGATAAACATGCTCGTGTTTGAATCGTCTTGCATTTACGGTTTGAAGTGAGTTGATTTATGACACATTGACCGTATACGAGTGTGTTCATGATTAAATATTGAGAGAGAACTGGACATGAGGCAACATGTTTTGTTAAAACCTTTATCTCCAGAAAACATCATTATGGTTTATTTCCCTTTTAAATTACACATAATACAATACAGTTGATTGGCAAAAGAGTTTACATGGCAGTGCTGAGCTACAAAGGTTGCAATTTGGTGCAAGATTGTCTTTCATTAGTCAAAATAAAATAAATATATGATTCATGTCATAATTACATTTCCATCTCAACGACCTATAAAACATTGTTTAGAACTTTTTGTTTAGAAATATAGACCACACTTCAAAAACTATTAGTGTTGACAATTACACACAACATTAAGGTGCAAAACACAACTCCAATTCAAACTTAACACTAGGTACATGCACAGTTTCAATGCTCTCGTTGAGTTTCGAATAACTCCAATAAAAAGTATTATAAAACATCACTCTGGCTTTAATTGCTGAAAATGATTAGTATTAGATCCTTTGCCCATCGTCTATTTTCATTCACGGATGTCCTGTCGGTGTCTTGGCGTCTGTGTCAATGGTCAGTCAGTGCTCAGCTGAGCTTTGGCTGAAAGGGGGGAAAAACAGGCTCATGACATACAATACAGACGGTAATGTCTTCAATCGAAAGAAAGTTCCACCCTCTTTCCAAAAAGACTAAGTAAGCAGTGCTTGTTTGTGTGGAAACAATAAGCCACAACCTTTTTACATTCTAATCATGACCCAACAACATCACCATCACCTAACCCAACAACATCACCATCACCCAACATTACCATCACCTAACCCAACAACATCACCATCACCGAACCCAACTACATCACCATCACCTAACCCAACAACATCACCATCACCCGACATTACCATCACCTAACCCAACTACATCACCATCACCTAACCCAACAACATCACCATCACCGAACCCAACTACATCACCATCACCTAACCCAACAACATCACCATCACCTAACCCAACAACATCACCATCACCTAACCCAACTACATCACCATCACCGAACCCAACAACATCACCATCACCTAACCCAACAACATCACCATCACCTAACCCAACAACATCACCATCACCTAACCCAACAACATTACCATCACCTAACCCAACAACATCACCATCACCTAACCCAACAACATCACCATCACCTAACCCAACAACATCACCATCACCTAACCCAACAACATCACCATCACCTAACCCAACATCACCATCACCTAACCCAACAACATCACCATCACCGAACCCAACAACATCACCATCACCTAACCCAACAACATCACATGACCCAACAACATCACCATCACCTAACCCAACAACATCACATGACCCAACAACATCACCATCACCTAACCCAACAACATCACCATCACCTAAACCAACAACATCACATGACCCAACAATATTACCATCACCTAACCCAACAACATCACCATCACCTAACCCAACAAAATCACCATCACCTAACCCAACAACATCACCATCACCTAACCCAACAACATCACATGACCCAACAACATCACCATCACCTAACCCAACAACATCACCATCACCTAAACCAACAACATCACATGACCCAACAATATTACCATCACCTAACCCAACAACATCACCATCACCTAACCCAACAACATCACATGACCCAACAACATCACCATCACCTAAACCAACAACATCACATGACCCAACAATATTACCATCACCTAACCCAACAACATCACCATACCTAACCCAACAACATCACCATCACCATCACCTAACCTAACGTCACATGACCCAACAGCCTCACCATCACCTAACCCAACAACATCACCTGACCCAACAACATCACCTGACCCAACAACATCACCTAACCTAACAACGTCACATGACCCAACAGCCTCACCATCACCTAACCCAACATCATCACCTGACCCAACAACATCACCTGACCCAACATCATCACCTGACCCAACAACATCACCTAACCTAACAACGTCACATGACCCAACAGCCTCACCATCACATGACCCAACAGCCTCACCATCACCTGACCCAACAACATCACCTGACCCAACAACATCACCTAACCTAACAACGTCACATGACCCAACAGCCTCACCATCACCTAACCCAACAACATCACCTGACCCAACAACATCACCTGACCCAACATCATCACCTGACCCAACATCATCACCTGACCCAACATCATCACCTGACCCAACATCATCACCTGACCCAACATCATCACCTGACCCAACAACATCACCTGACCCAACAACATCACCTGACCCAACATCATCACCTGACCCAACAACATTTGGACACCAAAAACAACCATGCTTCAGACAAGAAACCACCAAAGCACTCCAAGTTGTGAGAGCCGAAATGACACCTAAAGACAACAACTATCCCACTGGGCACAGACGTCAGTTCAACGTCTAGTTTAGAAGTTGTTAAAAGTTGGTTGATAAATAAATAAATCTTCTTAAGTTGTTTCAATGTCATCACATCGATTTTTGGGGGGTTGAAATGACGTGAAAACAAGGCTGATTCAACCTTGTGCCCCAGTGGGATGCCAACACAAACATCACAGAGGCACCTTAAGGCCATGACACTCAAGAGAATATGCAGTGTACCTTCACTAGATCTGTTATTCAGAATCTCGCTGTCTGCACAACCAGGGGCAATGAGAGAGGGTCACATTACTGTGTTGTACAGTGAAGATGCCCCTACACGCTGTTCTTGGGTCAGTTTTGGGCCAATTCTCTACACTAATGGTTAAGGTTATGATGAGGGAGAGGGAAAACTGATCCAAGATCTGTAGCTTCACCCCGGAGTGTGCTGCATTTGTCTCCCTTTCTCTGTTCTGATTCTCTTCTTCCAGGAGTGTGCACTGGCATACTCCCCATCATAGATTTGATTCAAGCGTTGGCTGGAGGAAGTTTCCACCATTGATAAATCCATACTTCTCACTTTGGGAGAAGGGTTGAGAATCAGGATACTAACTGGGTTGGCTTCTCTGAAGAGAGCACAATGTCCTACTAGATACTCCATCTATAGCTATATTAAAGGAGTGTTTTATGAAGGCGGGATCAAAGATACTGTAGGCAGTTCAGTGGGGAAAAGGTGTGTTTGTGTGTGTACAGCATGCATAGAGTAGCCTGTGTGTATAGACTGTGTGTGTACACTGTGTACTATATACACTGAGTGTATTAGGTACACCCATCTAGTACTGGGTCGGACAACCCTTTGCCTCTAGAGTATATAAATGTTGCTCAATTGGTATCAAGGGACCTAACGTGTGCCAGGAAATTATTCCCCACACCATTACACCACTGCCACCAGCCTGTACAGTTGACACCAGGCAGGATGGGGCCATGGACTCATGCTGCTTATGCCAAATCCTGACTCTGCCATCAGCATGATGCAACAGAAACCGGGATTTGTCAGACCATGCAATGTTTTACCACTCCTCATTTGTCCAGTGTTGGTGATGGCGCGCCCACTAGAGCCGTTTCTGCTTGCTTTTAGCTGAAAGCAGTGGAACCCGGTATGGTCGCCTGCTGCAATAGCCCATCCGTGACAAGGATCGATGAGTTGTGCGTTCCAAGATGCCATTCTGCACACCAATATTGTACTGTGACGTTATTTGCCTCAAAGTCGCTTAGGTCACTCGTTTTGCCCATTCTAACGTTCCATCGAACAGTAACTGAATGCCTTGATGCCTGTCTGCCTGGCCACTGAGTGTATATGTAGTGTGTATGTGTTTACGTGTGTTTTTACACGTGTCCATGTGTGTGTGTATGAGCTGACCTGTGAACTGCTTGCTCTTGATGGAGGCTTCAGAGGCCAAGGCGTGAGACACATTCATAATCCTCTTCTGCTGCTGCATGGCTAGGTCCAGATCAGTAAAGTCCAGTGGGACAGCCACACCAGACGACGGATGTGTGTTCTGAACACTGACACACAGGTGGGAAGGGAATACAAACATGAGGAAAAAGAGGCCGAAACCCAAAGGAAGTACAGTCTGTGTCCCAAATGGAACCTTTTCCCCTACCAATTCGTCCCTGGTCAAAAGTAATGCACTACGTAGGGAATAGGCTCTGGTCAAAAGTAATGCACTATGTAGGGAATAGGCTCTGGTCAAGAATAGTGCACTATGTAGGGAATAGGCTCTGGTCAAAAGTAATGTACTATGTAGGGAATAGGCTCTGGTCAAAAGTAATGTACTATGTAGGGAATAGGCTCTGGTCAAGAATAGTGCACTATGTAGGGAATAGGCTCTGGTCAAAAGTAATGCACTATGTAGGGAATAGGCTCTGGTCAAGAATAGTGCACTATGTAGGGAATAGGCTCTGGTCAAGAATAGTGCACTATGTAGGGAATAGGCTCTGGTCAAAAGTAATGTACTATGTAGGGAATAGGCTCTGGTCAAGAATAGTGCACTATGAAGGGAATAAGCTCTGGTCCAAAGTAATGCACTACGTAGGGAATAGGCTCTGGTCCAAAGTAATGCACTACGTAGGGAATAGGCTCTGGTCAAAAGTAATGCACTACGTAGGGAATAGGCTCTGGTCAAAAGTAGTGCACTATGTAGGAAATAGGGTGCCATTTGGGACATACACAATGTTTGCGATCACTTTTTTGTGTTATGATCTAAAGTTTTTGTAGTTAGCTTAAGTTTGAAGTTACAACTGGGATTGAATCAGCCACAACCCAACAGTGGATCCAGTGGACCCAGAGACCCAGGATTAGAGACATTACGATGCTTGTGATATGTTTTCTTCTCCCAATAAGAAGTACCCAGATTTCTCACAAACAACAACTACTATTTCTTATCAAGAATCTGCCAGATCACTCTAAATTTGCCTTAGGTTTTTTTTAAACGACTGAATTTCTTTTTGTAATAAAAAGTTCTAAAATAAATAGATTTTTATGAAACTAAGTCAAGAGTACTTGGATTTGGCCAGGATGTTTATGATGCGTTCTGCTCTGCGTTGACGCTCCTCCATCTGCTCCTGGCTCAGAGGCTCCCCGGGGTCTGACTCCACATAGCGCTCTGAGATAGGCACCTTCTGGGGCTTGGACAGCTACATACACCAATCATAGACATCCAGTCAACCAACAAATCCATATTAAAGTGCAATTCCAACACTTTTCAAACTCATTTTCATAATCTCCAGCACAATACCAGTGTCTACATATGTGAAAACGGCGCAATTCTACGTTTTTAGAAGAAAACATTTGAGTAAAAGAATTCTACCCGATGACATCATCAAAAGTTTCAACATTTTAAGAAACGTGATTTTCAAAAACACAGATTCGTGGTGAAGTGGGGAGCAAGATAATACCCTGCCCTGTGATGTCACAGAGAAGCATTTTTTGGGGTTTTTCTTCTTCTCTTTTTAACCCCAGATCATAGAAACGTACTTCTTTCAGTTAAGTAGACACTGGTTTGGTGCTGTAGATAATGAATATGAGGTTGAAAAGTGGCGGAATTGCAATTTAAGGCTTAGAACAATATTCAGAAATCATCTGTTTAAAGTGCCTTCAGAAAGTATTCATACCCCTTGACCTATTCCACATTTTGTTATTACACCCTGAATTCAAAATGGATTACATGTACTTTTCCCTCACCCATGTACACATAATACCCCATAATGACAAAGTGAAAACTTATTTTTTTAAATGCTGGCAAATGGAAACAAAATTAAATACAGAAATATCTAATTTACATAAGTATTCACACCCATGAGTCAAAATATGTTAGAATCACCTTTGGCTGCGATTACAGCTGTGAGTCTTTCTGGGTAAGTCTCTCTGTACCTGTTGGAAAGCAGACTGAACCAGGATCTCCTTTAGGATATTGCCTGTGCTTAGCTCTATTCCATTTATTTTTATCCTAAAAAACTCCTTAGTCCTTGCCGATGACAAGCATACCCATAATAGGATGCAGCCACCATCATGCTTGGAAATATGAAGAATGGTACACAGTGATGTGTTGTATTGTATTTGCCTCAAACATAATGCTTTCTATTCAGGACATAAAGCAAATTTCTTTGCCACATATTTCTTCTTTCTTTTTACTCTGTCATTTAGGTTAGTATTGTGGAGTAACTACAATGTTATTGATCCATCCTCAACTCTCTCCTATAACAGCCATTAAACTATGTAACTGTTTTAAAGTCACCATTGGCCTCATGGTGAAATCCCTGAGCAGTTTCCTTCCTCTCCAGCAACTGAGTTAGGAAGGACGCCTTTATCTTTGTAGTGACTGGGTGTATTGACACACCATCCAAAGTGTAATTAATAACTTCACCATGCTCAAAGGGATATTCAATGTCTGTTTTTATCTTCTTCTACCAATAGTTGCCTTTCTTTGTGAGGCATTGGAAAACCTCCCTTGTCTTTGTGGTTGAATCTGTGTTTGAAAATCATTGCTCGACTGAGGGACCTTACATATGTGTGAGTTAGTCATTCAACAATCATGTTAAAGACTATTATTGCACACAGAGTGAGTCCATGCAACTTATTAACTCAAGACATTTCAGCTTTTCATTTTTAAATCAATTTGTAAAGATTTCCACTTTTTCCACATAATTCCACTTTGACATTATGGGGTATTGAATGTAGGCCAGTGACAACATCTACATTTGATCATTTTTTAAATTCAGGATGTAACAACAAAATGTGGAAAAAGTCAAGGGTGTGAATACTTTCAGTAGGCACTGTAAATGGTCATACTGTTGGGGTCAGATAAATTCAAACTTTGCGGTTCAGCATAGCGATAAGGTTCTACAAAAACAAGGTTATGTGATTGTAGTTGAAAGCATTAGTTCACTTTGCATTTTGTATCTTGTATGTGGTGAATGGTAAGTAGTATGAGCTACAGGCTAGCCTCTAAATCAAAAACATCCACAACTGCATAGTCGTAAAGGGGATGTTCGGTATTATACAGTTTGTAGTGGCTGTTTAAAGAAGGATGGATTACAGTTTCTCCAGGCCCATAGACTACTTTTAAGGTGAGGTAAAATACTGAACTTCCCCTTTTTAACCACTTATGTGTACAGGCATAATATTCATCAATAAGAGTGTTGATAGGAGAAAATGTATTAGCCATTCATGAACGTACCTCACGACTGAGGTCCAGGTCGTAGTCGAGGGGCTCCATGTCAGTCCCCCTCATGGGCGTGGCCATCACCGTGAGCCACTCATCTGATTGGATCCTCTCCCTTTCCTTCAGCTCTCTACGCCCCTCGTCGCTCTGGCCCTCGGCACCCAGTCGCTCCACCACCTGAGCTTTCTGCTCCTGCTGCAAATCAAAGTCCTGCTGCTCTCGCCTCCACTAGGGGGGGACAAACAACAGTTACTTTATCTGACCACTAGAGGGGGGGGTTCTGAAACGGTTTGGGGCCTGGGACCCCTTTTGTGATAGCAAATTCATCAGGGACCCCCTGCATAACACACAACTCGAGTGAGATAAAATGAAAAATAAAAAACATACAAGGAGTTTTACTATGACTTCCGCAGTGCATGGCCAGAAAAATAAAGTTTCGGGGCCTTAGGAAGGAACATTTTAAAGGCCCATTGTATCTGACCACTAAACCAGGGCAAAAAAATACCATGAATACCATTATTTTAATAATTTTCACAAACTTTAATCCTTAGAATGGTCCTTTGGAGGAAGGACTGTTGACATATATACTACCTTTCAAAAGTTTGGGGTCACTTAGAAATGTCCTTGTTTTTGAAAAAAAAAAGCAATTTTTTTGTCCATTTAAAATGACATCAAATTGATCAGAAATACTGAGTAGACGTTGTTAATGTTGTAAACGACTATTGTAGATGGAAAAAGCTGATCTTTAATGGAATATCTACATAAGCGTACAGAGGCCCATTATCAGCAACCATCACTCCTGTGTTCCAATGGCATGTTGTGTTAGCTAATCCAAGTTTATCATTTTAAAAGGCTAACTGATCATTAGAAAACCCTTTTGCAATTATGTTAGCACAGCTGAAAAACAGTTGTGCTGATTAAAGAAGCAATAAAACGGATCTTATTTGGACTTGTTGAGTATCTGGAGCATAAGCATTTGTGGGTTCGATCACAGGCTCAAAATGGCCAGAAACAAAGACCTTCTTCTTTTGAACGGTAGTGTATATCCAAAAGAAAAAATGGCTTTCCTGAAAATAAAAACTATCATTGTATTTTTTTGTTTTCCTGGTTTCATGAGGAAATTAGATGAATTACATCATCATCAGAAACAACCACCAAACGATATTGATTAACCTGTGACCACAAACCGACACACTCTCCTTTGCTTTTCCAAACCCATAAACACATTTGTGTTTTGAGTAAATAACTGTTTGTATGACAGTGTGTGTACTGTATGAGTGTATTTGTTTGTGCCCAAGCTCTTTAAACCCACGCATGTATAATTCCCACTGCAGTGTGTGTAGGCCTCATCAGCATGTATTCCCATGCTGTGAGGAGAAAGTGCATCACATGCGTCATTGTGCTCGGTGGACGGAGGAAAATCACATCACAGGGAAAATGCATGCATATACATCCTCATCAAACCCCCGCCAAATGGAAAAACACAGCCAGAAGAGATTTTTCAGAAGCAACGTTACTTTATTCTTGAGTGCAGATCTCTACATTAGAATATAACAGGAGTGAAGGAGTTGGGATTTTTCGTTTTACAGATTCACTTAACATGAGCTGTCCATTATTTCCCTTCCTGTGTGCTATTTTCACATCCTTGCTGATTTAAAACACATTGGGATGGGTGAAAGAAATATGGTGGAATTTACACCTGCCTTGATGGTAGGCTTTCGGCAGCCATTTTTCTTATCCCTTCCCTGTCCTTTCATCTGCAGTGAATAAGATAAAACAGGCCAATTAAAAGGTACTCAGACTGGAGTACTCGCTCACTATGACCTTGACCGTGGAAGTGGACCGTTGTAGCAGTCAACCACAGCCAAGTAGAAACGTATTTGTTGTGGTCTTAAAAAGGCTGTGCTAATGTTGATGTAGCACCAACTAAATGGTGTGAATAAGCGACTGTTTAATGTGGCATGGTGTGGTATAAGATGAGCAGGTTCAAATGACCTAAAAGAGAGTCTAAAATGAGAAGTAGTGTAAACTCTGGCTATTATGGTGAAGAACTACAAAATAAAACTCCGTAACCAGCAAAAGCTGATGAAGTAAGTATTGCCAACTGTAAGTAGGAGCTGGGAACACAAAGGCTGATCAGTAATGCAGTTAGGAGTTTGAAGCTATTATTGATGAGCTCACAGCAATCTGGTTAAGATTGTGTGTTAGATAATATATTAGACTTTGTAATGTGATGTCCCTCGTCTTTTGACGATCATAGGCTCAATTAATCTGATTCTGTGGTAGCCATAGCACGCCATAAGACAACCAGGGTGGAAAAAGTGAGGTTGATGGGCAATTTTGTGAGAAGAAAATGATTCATCAGCAAAAAAAGGCACTTTCATTAGATTCATTCGTGTAATGCTAAAGATTGAGGGAGCAGGTATGTTTGGTAATGATTTAGGGAGCAGGTATGTTTGGTAATGATTGAGGGAGCAGGTATGTTTGGTAATGATTGAGGGAGCAGGTATGTTTGGTAATGATTGAGGGAGCAGGTATGTTTGGTAATGATTGAGGGAGCAGGTATGTTTGGTAATGACTGAGGGAGCAGGGACATTTGGTAATGATTTGTACCACTTCCTCATTGATTTGTTCAAACATGGTACACATTTCCCCATCCCCATTTCATCAAATCTCTATAAAATATAACTTTACAAATGTATAGACTACTGAAAATATCCTTCAGTAAATTAATAAAATGTATATGTACAAAAATGTAAATGTACATAGAATGGCCTTTTCTTCTCTTGTGACAGAGAGGGAGGGTAGGCAGAGATGCCCACCTCTTCTCCTTGATATACATTCAGTGTGTCAGTGAGGTAACACACAGGGGCACAAGTGATGGGGTAAACTCAACCCCTCTACACCTTAATATGGGGAACAGCGCTGTCTTACAGTCCATCTCTGACAGATATCCCCTCCCCTACTCCCCAAAGCGGCCTCCACCACGCACAGTCTGACTGCTCTGCAGCCCAGCCTAGCTGGCCCCGGCTTAGCACCAGCCCCACCGACCCTTAGCATGATGCTAACTTTACTAATTTTACTGCCATTGGTTACACATGGGGGAGAGCGTGGGATAATGGTGTTAGCATAAGCCGTTTAGCATGTTAGTGCTTGTGGCGGTGGCTCCTATGTGAGGGGTTCGGCAGGGGCGTGACAGTGGCAGTGGTCCCTGCTTCTGCTGCAGGGTTGGGGAGGGGGGGAACGTACTGAGCCCAGGTCAGTGGAGGAGAGAGGCCTGGTAGTGGATGAGGAACGATGGGTGGTGGAGTGACGTTCTCCCTGGCTGAGGTTCCGCTTGCGCTCGCGGACCAGGGCCCTCTGGTGTCTCTTCATACGCTCCAGCTGCTCCTCAGCACTCATGCGGCTCCGGGGGGCCTGGGCCAGAGACTGGGGCTGCTGGTCGGAAGAGTACAGCTGCTCCAAGGCACTCTTAGGTCTCTCCTGGGACAGATCGTGAGAGAGGGAGATAGTGAGATGGTGAGTGAGAGAGAGAAACATAGTGAAAGAGATATGAGATGGGTAGTGCCATAGATATGTGATATGAAGAGGGAGAAAGGAAAGGAGAGGAGGAAGACCGGTGAGGAGGAAGACAGGAAAAACAAAGGAAAAAACGGACGCATCTTCAACACAAATTCAGTATTTAGTCTTAGGACAAGATAGCAGAGTTTCCCAACTCCACAATGTACAAGTACAATGAAGTTGACTGGCGACGAGTGTGTGCGGACTGCACCTTTAACTATATTGAGTCGCTGTCAATCGATACTTGTAAAAATGTCCTTGTACTTACACTAAATATAGAAAAGTCTGGACACCACTTCAAATTAGAGGATTCTGCTATTTTTGCCTCGCCCGTTGCTGACAGGTGTATAAAGTCGAGCATACAGCCATGCAATCTCCATAGACAAACATTGGCAGTAGAATGGCCTTACAGAAGAGCTCAGTGACATACCAACGTGGCACCGTCACAGGATGGCACCTTTCCAACAAGTCAGTTCGTCAAATTTCTGCTTTGCCAGAGCTGACCCTGTCCAACTGTAAGTGCTGTTATTGTGAAGTGGGAACGTCTATGAGCAACAACGGCTCAGTTGCAAAGTGGTGGGACCGCCGAGTGCTGAAGCATGTAGAAATTGTCTGTCCTCGGATCCAACACTCACTACCGAGTCCCAATTATTTTAATGATTACTTCATTGGCAAAGTAGACAAACTTAAGCAGGAAATGCCAACAACGAACAGTGAGCAATCTTATTCATGCATAAAAAAACTAATAATGAATGAAAAGCATTGCAAGTTAGAATTTTGTAAAGTTAGTGTGGGAGAGGTGGAAAAATGATTATTATCAATCAATAATGACAAACCTCCTGGCATTGACAACTTAGATAGAAAGCTACTGAGGATGGTAGCTGACTCTATAGCCACTCCCATCTGTCATATCTTTAATTTGAGCCTAGAGGAAAGTTTGCAACAGCTAATGGAGATCCTAATAAAATACCAAAAACCAAACTGCCTCTGGAATCAACGTCAGCATAAGAACGGTTCGTCGGGAGCTTCATCAAATGGGTTTCCATGGCCGAGCAGCCCACGTGCACAAAGCGAGGTCAATACATAAATGGTTTGTCGAGATCTGTGTGGAAGAACTTGACTGGCCTGCACAGAGCCTTGACCTCAACCCCATCAGACACCTTCTACATCGGCATTGCTTTCTGTTTGGGGATTTAGGCTGGGTTTCTGTACAGCACTTTGTGACATCAGCTGATATAAAAAGGCCTTTATAAATACATTTGATTGTTTGGAACACAGAGCGAGCCAGGCCTAATCGCCCAACATTAGTGCCCGACTTCACTAATGCTCTTGTGCTGGATGGAAGAAACTGCCCGCAGCAATGTTCCAACATCTAGTGGAAAGCCTCCCAGAAGAGTGGAGGCTGTTATAGCAGCAAAGGGGGGACCAACTCCATATTAATGCCCATGATTTTTGAATGAGATGTTTGACGAACAGGTGTCCACATACTTTTGGTCATGTAGTGTATGTTTGTCCTGTGTAAATGTGAGCTTTTTTTTGGTGCTGAAATATGTAGTTTTTGATAAAATAAGAATTTAATGTGACCTCTGTCTAACTGTGCCCTGTAATCCACTGTTTTCCAACGGAGTAGGAAGTTACGACTTCTAGCGTGCAATACCACTCACTACTTTTATAAATATCCATTCTTAAATGCTTACTGTGTACTTGTGCTTGTCCTGATTGTTAGAGATGTCAGTTGGATTTGGAATACATAGCCGTGCAATAACGGGCTCCTCCTTCCACATTAATAAACATTTATCAAAAACTACAGATTTCAGCACCAAAAGAAAAGCTTGCATTTACACAGGAAAAATATGGTTACAAGGAAACATTAAAGCAGGGGTGTCAAACTCATTCAATTTTTTCCTTTCAATTAAGACCTAGAGAACCAGGTGAGGTAGTTCCTTACTAATTAGCGACCTTAATTCATCAATCAAGTACAAGGGTGGAGTGAAAAACTGCTGACACTCGGCCCTCTGTGGAATGAGTTTGAAACATGCATTAAAGAATGGACATTTGGACCACAGAGAGTTGTCTCAAAAGTTGTGCTCTATATATCTTTTTTTTTAAAACCTTTATTTAACTAAGTCAGTTAAGAACAAAGCCTAGGAACAGTGGGTTAACTGCCTAGGAACAGTGGGTTAACTGCCTAGGAACAGTGGGTTAACTGCCTAGGAACAGTGGGTTAACTGCCTAGGAACAGTGGGTTAACTGCCTAGGAACAGTGGGTTAACTGCCTAGGAACAGTGGGTTAACTGCCTGTTCAGGGACAGAACGACAGATTTGTACCTTGTCAGCTCGGGGATTTGAACTTGCAACCTTCCGGTTACTAGTCCAATATAGAGAATATGTTGCCATTTGGGATGTAACTCATATCTCGTTCCATCCCCTGTGTGGTGCACTACTTTTGACCAGAGCCTATTCCATACATAGTGCACTACTTTTGACCAGAGCCTATTCCCTACATAGTGCACTACTTTTGACCAGAGCCTATTCCCTACATAGTGCACTACTTTTGACCAGAGCCTATTCCCTACATAGTGCACTACTTTTGACCAGAGCCTATTCCCTACACAGTGCATTACTTTTGACCAGAGCCTATTCCCTAAATCAGGGGTGTCAAAGTCAAATGGACGGAGGGCCAAATAAAAAAATCAGCTACAAGACGAGGGCCGGACTGTTCGAATGTTCATTGAAAAATTTTTAAATGACGCATATAGTCTAGTGAACCTAATTGAACCTACTGAAAACCTAACAAATATATTACAATATGATCAGATAAATAAAGCAATATTTTCTTATGGCTCTGTCAGTAATCTTTAATTTTCAACAGACACAAAAGACAAATTTCCTTTATATAAATATCCCCATAACATGAACATTAAATGAAAGAAACCGGTATTCAAGGCACCATCAGTAGACTATATTTTCTATTTTAGCAAAAGTGGGCTAAATTTACTTCAAAGAAAAAACAATAATAGCAATTTTCTATCATCCACTCAACTGAAATATTTTTAAAATATAATTGGATTGAAATACAAAAAAATAAAGTGCAAAAATCTATTAATCAAAAACAACACTTTGTTTAAGGAGAAGTAACATGCAGTGAAAACAAATATTAAATTTTAACTTTTAAACTTGAACTGAGTAAAAACTCTAAATATGTGATTGCACAGTAATGTTCACTTGTTTGAGGTTGAGGGTGATACTTGGTGGTGTCCCATCTTTTCCACAAGTTCATCAATGTTCGGGGTAAGGCTCTGAGCTGAAGAAATCCTCAGAATTGAGTGGAGGTGTTCAGCAGTAAGTCGACTTCTGTGTGATGTTTTGTTCAGGTTCATCAAAGAAAACAGTTGTTCACACAGGTATGTGCTGCCAAACATAGACAACGTTTGAGCAGCCTGGATGCGCAGCTGGGGCATTGTGCCGGGGAGGAAACGGGCGAACTCCGCAGCACCCACTGCCGCATATTTTGCCCTCAGTGCATCATTGCATTGGAGGTCAATCAACTCCATTTGGAGGTTTGGTGGTGAGCTTTCCACGTCAACAGCAAATGGGTTACCGAGCAGTTCCAACCTGCTTTTTTGTGCTTCAAAGTCAGCAAATCGGCGTCGAAAGTCAGCGGCAAGCATACCTATTTTATCAGCCAACTGTGTGCTCGGGAACGCACTGGTAGAGAGCTTCTCTTTCATGGTCTGGCAGCTGGGAAAGTGGCTCAAATTTTCTTTCCGCATCTGCGTCTCCCACAGAGTCAGTTTGGTTTTAAATGCCTTCACTGTACTGTACATATCAGAGATGACACGATCCCGACCCTGCAGCTGCAAGTTTATTGCATTCAGATGACTCGTAATGTCACACAGAAAAGCCATTTCACACAGAAACATTTCGTCTCGGAGTTGTGTTGTGTCTTTCCCTTTGCTGTCCAAGAACAGACAAATCTCCTCACGAAGCTCGAAACATCTTTGAAGCACCTTTCCCTGGCTTAGCCATCGCACCTCTGTGTGATAAGGCAAATCACCATGCTCCGTTTCTAACTCCGTCAGAAATGCCTTGAACTGGCGGTGATTCAAACCTTTGGCTCTGATAAAGTTAACTGTGCGCGTGATGATGCTCATTACATGCTCCATTTTCAAGGCTTTACCGCACAACGCTTCCTGGTGTATGATACAATGATAAGCTGTCAGCTCACCTGTCGCGTTTTCCTCTTGCATCTTTTCCCGTATCTTCGCCACCAGTCCGCTCCTGTGTCCACACATCGCAGGTGCTCCGTCGGTTGTCAAACCCACGAGTTTTTCCCAAGGCAGCTCCATCTCATTTACACATCTTGACACCTCTTCATACAAATCATGCCCCGTAGTTGTGCCATGCATAGGACGTAAAGCCAAAAACTCCTCTGTCACGCTTAGGTTGGAGTCCACTCCGCGGATGAAAATTGACAACTGGGCAATGTCAGAAATGTCGGTGCTCTCATCCACAGCCAAGGAATATGCAATAAAATCTTTTCCCTTTTTCACAAGCTGCTCTTTTAGATTGATGGACAACTGGTCTACTCTCTCGGCAATGGTGTTTCTGCTCAGACTCACATTTAAAAAGAGTTGCCTTTTTTCTGGGCAAACTTCGTCACAAACTTTAATCATGCAGTTTTTGATGAAATCCCCCTCCGTAAATGGCCGGGCTGATTTAGCGATCTCTTCTGCCAAAATAAAACTGGCCTTGACAGCAGCCTGGCCTTGTGATTTGGCTTTTTTGAACAGAGCCTGTCGAGATTTGAGGCCTCGTTTTAATTCCTCTGCCTTTTGTAGCCTTTGTTCCATGTCCATATTCTTGTTTTTGTCCGCGTGTTTCGTTTCATAATGTCGTCTCAGATTATACTCTTTCAGTACCGCCACACTTTCTCCACACAGAAGACACACAGGTTTTCCAGCTACCTTCGTGAACATATACTCCGACTCCCACCTTGTTTGAAACCCCCGGTTCTCAGTATCCACCTTCCGTTTTGCCATTTTTGATGGGTATCTGAAAGTTAATTTTACTGTGATGCTGACGACTGCTGTGCCAATAAATATTGAAATGAAGCAGCCTACTGCTCGGTGCGTCACCTTTGCATTGTGGGAAATGTAGTATTGGTGCGTGTAAAAGATCTGCGGGCTGCCGGCTTGCTGCGGGCCGGTTCTAATAATAAATCAAGATCATCCCAGGGGCCGTAAAAAACCTTCTTGCGGGCCGGATGTGGCCCGCGGGCCTTGACTCTGACATATGTGCCCTAAATAGTGCACTACTTTTAGAACGCAGCCTTTGTGTGGTGACTCACCCTCCCTGCTGAGCCAGCCACTCCTCTCCTTAGGGTCACGTAGGAGGAGATATTACTGGATTGGTTCAGCTGCGATGATGAGCCTGACAGACCTGGGACGGACAGGAAACAGGAAACACTGTCACAGTATGCTTGGGAGGAAACCCACCCTGACACAGCACCGCTGCCCTGAAAATACACAACGTGGCAAGGAGTGGAATGCAAGCCTCAACCTGGTCTGGATTCCAGGCTAGCTGATGATACCTTTGTTTGGGAGGGTCTGGTAGCCCCCCTCAGACCCTATGCTGCTCCGGCCCATCCCCGGCAGCTCTGGTTCACTGAGGTACGACCGCAGCTCCACCTGAAACGACCGCAACAGAGGTTAACGCAACAATCACACTGCAGACGTCACACTAGATCAGTGAGGTTTGAGTTGAACTTAAAATGCCAGGTAGGCTACACTGGTTGTAAAGCGGATTAATGTGCTTACTGTTAAGAATAAATATAGCAGCATGAGAAAGCTGGGATCCTCTTTTAAATTGTTGCCAGTCAAAACTCTGTTTTCACAGGCGATTGAGCAATGACAGGGTTTATAAGAACATATGTTTCACTAGGCTCTATAGGCTATGGGCTCTCCTACCCTGTTCCAGGGGTCTTGTTACACTAGGCTCTGGGCTCTCCAACCCTGTTCCAGGGGTCTTGTTACACTAGGCTCTGTAGGCTATGGGCTCTCCTACCCTGTTCCAGGGGTCTTGTTTCACTAGGCTCTGTAAGCTATGGGCTCTCCAACCCTGTTCCATGGGTCTTGTTACACTAGGCTCTGTAGGCTATGGGTTCTCCTACCCTGTTCCAGGGGTCTTGTTACACTAGGCTCTGTAGGCTATGGGCTCTCCAACCCTGTTCCAGGGGTCTTGTTACACTAGGCTCTGAAGGCTATGGGCTCTCCTACCCTGTTCCAGGGGTCTTGTTTCACTAGGCTCTGTAAGCTATGGGCCCTCCAACTCTGTTCCAGGGGTCTTGGGCCTATAGAGTAGGCTTAGAGTTATTTGGCCACTTTAGTTGTGATACAAACCTTATCAAAACATATAGGCCCATGGGGTAGGCTTCATGATGCTGGCGATTATGATATGAAAAAGTCACAAAAATGCATGCACTGTATCTTGCCTTACGCCTTGATCACACAGATAGTGTGTTGTGCAAAAGTAGTACGCATTATCATTTGGATGTGTGCAACAAAAGTTCAACATTCACCTTCTGCTACCGTTTCTGTCTAGCCGTCTACACATACAGTTTGATGCATACGTTCGATAATTCCAACATATGCACCACACAGAACGCTATGCAACTACTCCTGCAACGCAACGCTGCAAGGCAAACGCAGCGTTCCATTGGAAACTAATGTACTTCTGGTGTCCACAACGCAATGACACCATTGGTGTGATCGAGGAATTAGACTGCACACGCTGGCATCATTCACAAGTCATAATACTCTCACCCATCAGACTATTATCAATTTAATGTTGTCTTTACATATACTAAATAATATATGTGTGACATTAGTTTCGATTTGGAATGGGACATTATCATGCAGCTGTTGGAACAGGGGCAGGGAAAAAGACGGCATCCATATGCACTTGCATAGCGACTGGAGGACGTTTTTCCTGCGGTTCATTTTCATGCCAGCCAGGTAGGCTACTCCGTTTGCGAAGCAATGTGCTTAATATTAGGAAAGTTGAGAAATAATTATAGTAGGCCCAGCCTATAGAAAGCTAATGGGATCCTCCTCTTTTTAATAGAGGCCATCAAACTCTGTTTTCTCACACAATTGCATAGCATATAGAAATGTTGTGCATAATGGGAACACTTATTTGATTCCATGCATCAACCAGCTACGAGGAGCTGGCTCTCGGTGGGCAACAGGTGATCCTATTCCGCTCAAACTCAATGCCAGGGTTCTCATGAAGTGTTTGATTTGATTTTTCAAATGCATTTTTGGAGAAGCCTAGTTACCATGACTCAACGGTCACGTGGTTTTTAACTGTGGTCATGACTTGTGACTGCTGGTGTAGCAGTAATATGGTCACCATAACAGACATACTCTCATTTTTACATTTTAGTCATTTAGCAGATGCTCTTATCCGGAGTGACATCCAGGAGCAATTGTGATTAAGTGCCTTGGTCAAGGGCACATCAACAGATTTTTCACCTAGTCTGCTCAGGGATTTGAACCGGAAAACTTTCGGTTACTGGCCCAACCCTCTTAAATTAACTGCTACCTCTCAGTGAGGTAAAGGATGCATTTCATTTCAAAACATTGTCACCTTTTCCTCAACCCTCATTCCCTCTCCTTCAGGAAAGGTGTGTTGGCAACTAATTTCCACCATATTGGCTATTCAGTTCTTTCAGATGCATAGCGATTAGTGCATGATAGAAGAGGAAAGAGGACATCTGTTTGGAATAGAATGGCTGTGTGACAGTATGATAGTCACTTAGCCATGACAATATTATTGTCCCGTGAAACTGGCTTCGATGGTGACAGCTGAAAACAGAGGTGATTTGATACAGTGCCGCAATTGACTGTTCCACTTCAGAAACGGCACCCGCTGAAGAACTGTTTTTATCTGCAGCATACACCTTAGAAGTACAAAAAAAGTCTAGTCTTAAAAATGAATGACCTAAAAATAAAATACTTAATTAAATACATTTAAATAATGGCTTGTCCTGACCTTACAGTCTCCGTTGACACACCCTCCGACCTCACGGTCTCTCTTCCGCTCGTCTGACTGGCGTTTGAGCCCTCGAACCGACGTGTGTCTTACGACCGCTGCTGCCTCTTTGGGGAGGGGTGGGATGGTGGGGGGCGGGTCTTCATAGTCGTAAAGGCGGGGCAGGGGCGGCCTGGGAGGAGCCTCATCTTCTGCCTGTACCAGAGCCACACCCATACAGGAAGTCAGTCACAATTAGTACTTATTTCCTTGATTCCTCGCATCCTTTCTCCTCATCTCCTCAAAACCGTTAGATGAGAGGGGATGAGAGGGGAGGAACCTCTGACTTTCTCATCCGATGGGTTTTGAGGAGAGAGGATGTGAGAAATCAAGGAAATACAATTGAGATTCTACCTTATTGGAAAGTACCACAAAGTTCATTGGAGGTAGAGGCCTGCGGACAGGAACCTTGGAGCCTCTGCTCCAATGAGCATTGAGAGGGAGGGGAGAAACTGAAGAATCAAGGAAGGGAGGAATCAAAGATTTGTCAGCTAGTAATGCTTTCAGACACCACCACTGATTAGGAGGGAGTCATTCTACTAACTCAGTGCTATCTAGTTTCATAGTGAAATACATGAAACAGTGAATATGAATAACTCAGGTCTATCTAGTTTCATATTCAGATGACTGTTTCATCTACAGTGCCTTCAGAAAGTATTCACACTCCTTGCCTTTTTCCACAATTTGTTGTGTTACAGCCTGAATAGAAAATGGGTTAAATTGAGATGTTTTTGTCACTGGCCTACACACAATACCCCATAACGGGGAGCTATGTTTTACAAACTAATACAAAATGAAAAGCTGAAATGTCTTGAGTCAATATGTATTCAACACCTTCGTTATGGCAAGCCTAAATAAGTTCAGGAGTAAACATTTGCTTAACAAGTAATATAATAAGTTGCATGGACTGTGTGCAATAATAGTTTAACATTATTTTTTAATGACTAACTTATCTCTGTACCCCACACATACAATTATCTGTAATGTCCCTCAGTCGAGCTGTGAATTTCAAACACAGATTCAACCAATAAGGCAAGGGAGGTTTTCCAATGCCTTGCAAAGGGCACCTAAAAAAAAACAGACATTGAATATCCCTTTGAGCAGGGTGAAGTTATTAATTACACTTTGGATGGTGTATCAATACACCCAGTCACTACAATGTTACATGCGTCCATCTTAACTCAGTTGCCGGAGAGGAAAGAAACCCATGGTGACTTTAAAACTACAGAGTTTAATGGCTGTGATAGGAGAAAACATACCCATAACATGATGCAGCCACCACTATGCTTGAAAATATGGAGTGTGGTACTTAGTAATGTGTTGTATCGGATTTACGCCAAACATAACACTTTAAAGTAACACAAAAAGTGAATTGCTTTGACACATTTTTTGCAGTATTACTTTAGTGTCTTGTTGCATGTTTAGGAATAATTTTATTCTTTACAGGCTTCCTTCTTTCTACTCTATTAATGAGGTTAGTATTGTGGAGTAGCTACAATGCTGTTGATCAACAACTCTAACATAATGTACAAGTATACTCCCTGGACAGGACGCTAGTTCGTAGCAGGGTCTTACCCCCAATCTATCTCCTTAATACTGAAGGCCAAGCGGAGACGCATCAGGTCCCATTGTTACAGTCTCGGCCAGGGATTGAATTCAAAACCTTCCAATCTCAGGGCGGACACTCTAAGCACAAGGCCACTGAGTTGGCCATTGTACAGGTTCTAATCCCCCAGTAAACCCAGACTTACAAACTGAACTTCCACTCACCCACTTTGGCACAGGGTTGTGAGGCAGTATGTATGAGCTGAGAGGAGGGGGCCTAACCTCCCCTAGTGGGGGTGTAGGGCACTGGGAAGGCACTGCAGGGTCCAACACCGAAGGCACTAGTTTCCTCTCTGGAAAAGAAAATGCATAAGCAAATGAATAAGAGTGCATACGTATTCACATTCATATCCACACACAGGCCAAGAATTAACTTATGACTGACCTCTGTGCTTTTCTGTCTGTCATGGTAAGTGTTAGAATATGAAGGTATCACTGTTTTTGTAACAGAAGCACATGGTATATGGAGACTAGATTTGGCTATTTGGTATGGAAAACTACTATGGTTGTTTGTCTCCCATATAGTGTATTGTAGTTAGGAATTCCCCCAAGGGGACGAATTAAAGTCGTTATATTTGAATTCAATTGAGTAAAACATAGTTGGCGGAAGTCTCTGGGCAGTTGATAATTCTCCCACCTGGGTTCTGCACTGAGTTGATGGTGATCTTGTAGTTGGCTTTGCTGGCGCTCAGCCCTGCCATCACGTCTTCCATTCTCCACAGCTCCCGCTTTATCTCCGATTTCTCCCGCTAGAATTTCAAACACACGCTTTAGCTGGTTGCTACTGTGCTCTAAAACGCAACAGTATTTTCACAGTAGATACAACCATCTACCGAACACTCTTCAAGACAGTGAATTACAACACTGTGTGCGCACTGAGCTGTGATGTTGAGGTGCAGTACCCATTCTGACCTGAGAGGTGGTGCTGTAGTTCATGGTGGTCTGTAGCGCGGTCCTCAGCTGTTCCACTGAGCTCTCTAGCCTGCTGTACTCCTCCCAGGCCCGGGACATCTCCTACACAAAACATAAGGCAGCGAGGTAAGAGTTTTCATGAACACATAACGCGGAATGTGTCAGTCTGAACGACACAGAAGACCATACACTAGGATCTGCATGTACCTAACACACACACACACACACACACACAAGAAGATGCCCGATTCACCATGTTGGGCTGATCCGAACCGTACGGTGCTGGCTCAGATAGTTTCTTTTCATATTGTCGTTTCCAGCACGGTGCCAGTAACTATGGTGGATACGTAACCAGGCCAGTACTTATAGTGTGAATCAGGGTACACACCCATGCACACAAGAGGAGGCTGGTGGGAGGAGCTATAGGAGGACGGCTCATTGTAATGGCTGAAAGGGAATATATGGAATAGTATCAAACACATGAAACTCCGTTTGACTCTGTTCTATTAACTCCATTCCAGCCATTACAATGAGCCGTCCTCCTATAGCTCCTTCCACCAGCCTCCTCTGAGTGTCCCACACACACTCACAGGTGTTTGATAATCTTACCGTGGACACTCTGGAGATCTGGGCCCTGATGTGCACCACGTCCTCCTGTAGGAGTCTCTGCTGGTAGGCTATCTTTTCCAGGTGGGCCGGCCGGTCTCTGTACTGCTCCATCTGTTGGCGGGACAGGTCCAGAACCGACTCCAGCTTGTCCTGATGGGTCAGGGGTTAGAGGTCAATATCAGAGACAGCAGGATCGAGGTAAATTCCATTTCAACTCAGTACGGGAAACTCACACAATGCGAGTATTTCTGTCCAAGTGGAAGAAAAAACATACAAAAGAATATCCTTTAACCTCAAATACCATCCACGAGGAGATGTTTTAACAACTCATACATTGAATGGACATTGACTTCCTATAATGGCTGATTACAAATGAAAATGGACCCCAACGCTGTGAGACGTACTGTATGAGAGTATAGAGATGAAGTGTCAGTACCTTATTGTTCTTCAGAGAGCTGATCTGGACCTCCAGTTCCTTCAGGTTCTTGTCCTGCTCACATAACCCACTGAGTTTCACCTGTAGGCCAGGGAGAAAGGGCCGTTACTGTCCACAGTGGCTCTCAATCTTTCCCATAACCCCTATCACATCACCCAGGTGAAGAGTGTGTGTCATTATCCTCTGTGTATTCATCTCACCCCCACTCTCACATTTAACCTGCTTGCACATGAATGTGTGTGTGTGTGTGTGTGTGTGTGTGTGTGTATGTGTGTGTGTGTGCGTGTACGTACATACATCCTTCTCTCCTGTCTCATTAGCTGATAATTATGCAGAGTGAATCCATTACGTAAATACGCCACATCCCACATGGCCCTTCTGTCAACATTTCCAAGAACCTCTGGGCCCTCTTAATTAATCCCTGATTAAGAGTGTGTCCCCAAATCGCACCCTAATACTTATATAGTGCGCTACCATAGGGCCATGGTCAAAGTAGTGCACTATATAGGGCATAGAGTACCATGTGGGATTCACACTAAGAAACCCAAGCGTCATGACGAAGGTTCAACTCATCTTCCCCTCTCAATGTAGCAAACGACTGTCTCTCATGAGGGCAGTAAGATCAAACACAGCGCTCCGTCTGAACTACTCGTATTCAATCTTATTAAAGTCCTTGCATAAAGATGTAGCATAATAATTATTTGTAGTTTGGAAACGAGAGAAAATTGCTATATTAGGATGCTTGGTTTCTGTCGCAGACCCAAACATATGTTATAGTGTTTAATCTCAATTTGCAATTCTGTTGAATACATCATTTTTTTGTTTGCAGTAAGATTGCTGTATTGATGCCATGGAATATTCATTGTGGACAGAAGAATAACAGCATCCTTATAAATGGTTAAAGTGCAACCATGACAAGCTACAAAACCACAACTCTAACTCCTTTGGTGGTAGTTACACTCTGATAGGAGAAAAAAATATAAATTTAACTCATACATCTTCCTCCTGAAGTTGAGGTAAATATCCCCCCCCAAAAAAGGACACATCATAGTCAACTCTTATTTTCTTATTAGACAGCTCTCTCTCAGGGTCTATGGTAGTCCCTCCTCATCTCATCTAGACTGCTCTCTCTCTCAGGGTCTATGGTAGTCCCTCCTCATCTCATCTAGACTGCTCTCTCTAAGGGTTTATGGTAGTCCCTCCTCATCTTATCTAGACTGCTCTCTCTAAGGGCCTATGGTAGTCCCTCCTCATCTTATCTAGACTGCTCTCTCTAAGGGCCTATGGTAGTCCCTCCTCATCTTATCTAGACTGCTCTCTCTAAGGGCCTATGGTAGTCCCTCCTCATCTCATCTAGACTGCTCTCTCAGGGTCTATGGTAGTCCCTCCTTTTATCTAGACTGCTCTCTCTCTCTCTAAGGGTCTATTGGTAGTCCCTCCTCATCTCATCTACAGTAGACCACTCTCTCTAAGGGCCTATGGTAGTCCCTCCTCATCTCATCTAGACTGCTCTCTCTCAGGGTCTATGGTAGTCCCTCCTCATCTCATCTAGACTGCTCTCTCTCAGGGTCTATGGTAGTCCCTCCTCATCTCATCTAGACTGTTCTCTCTAAGGGTCCATTGGTAGTCCCTCCTCATCTCATCTAGACTGCTCTCTCAGGGTCTATGGTAGTCCCTCCTCTTATCTAGACTGCTCTCTCTCTCTAAGGGTCTATTGGTAGTCCCTCCTCATCTCATCTAGACTGCTCTCTCTCAGGGTCTATTGGTAGTCCCTCCTCATCTCATCTAGACTGCTCTCTCTCTCTAAGGGTCTATTGGTAGTCCCTCCTCATCTCATCTAGACAGCTCTCTCTCAGGGTCTATGGTACTCCCTCCTCATATTTTCTAGACTGCTCTCTCTAAGGGCCTATGGTAGTCCCTCCTCATCTCATCTAGACTGCTCTCTCTAAGGGTCTATGGTAGTCCCTCCTCATCTCATCTAGACTGCTCTCTCTAAGGGCCTATGGTAGTCCCTCCTCATCTCATCTAGACTGCTCTCTCTAAGGGTCTATGGTAGTCCCTCCTCATCTCATCTAGACTGCTCTCTCTCAGGGTCTATGGTAGTCCCTCCTCATGTCATCTACAGTAGACCACTCTCTCTAAGGGTTTATGGTAGTCCCTCCTCATCTTATCTAGACTGCTCTCTCTAAGGGCCTATGGTAGTCCCTCCTCATCTCATCTAGACTGCTCTCTCTCTCTAAGGGTCTATTGGTAGTCCCTCCTCATCTTATCTAGACTGCTCTCTCTAAGGGCCTATGGTAGTCCCTCCTCATCTTATCTAGACTGCTCTCTCTCAGGGTCTATGGTAGTCCCTCCTCTTATCTAGACTGCCCTCTCTCTCTAAGGGCCTATGGTAGTCCCTCCTCATCTCATCTAGACTGCTCTCTCTCTCTAAGGGTCTATTGGTAGTCCCTCCTCATCTTATCTAGACTGCTCTCTCTAAGGGCCTATGGTAGTCCCTCCTCATCTTATCTAGACTGCTCTCTCTAAGGGTCTATTGGTAGTCCCTCCTCATCTCATCTAGACAGCTCTCTCTCTCAGGGTCTATGGTAGTCCCTCCTCATCTCATCTAGACTGTTCTCTCTAAGGGTCTATTGGTAGTCCCTCCTCATCTCATCTAGACTGCTCTCTCAGGGTCTATGGTAGTCCCTCCTCATCTCATCTAGACTGCCCTCTCTCTCTAAGGGTCTATTGGTAGTCCCTACTCATCTCATCTAGACTGCTCTCTCTCAGGGTCTATTGGTAGTTCCTCCTCATCTCATCTAGACTGCTCTCTCTCTCTAAGGGTCTATTGGTAGTCCCTCCTCATCTCATCTAGACAGCTCTCTCTCAGGGTCTATGGTAGTCCCTCCTCATCTTATCTAGACTGCTCTCTCTCTCTAAGGGCCTATGGTAGTCCCTCCTCATCTTTTATAGACTGCTCTCTCTAAGGGTTGATGGTACTCCCTCCTCATCTTATCTAGACTGCTCTCTCTCAGGGTCTATGGTATTCCCTCCTCATCTCATCTAGACTGCTCTCTCTAAGGGTCTATGGTAGTCCCTCCTCATCTCATCTAGACTGCTCTCTCTAAGGGTTTATGGTAGTCCCTCCTCATCTCATCTAGACTGCTCTCTCTCTAAGGGCCTATGGTAGTCCCTCCTCATCTTATCTAGACTGTTCTCTCTCTCTAAGGGCCTATGGTAGTCCCTCATCATCTTATCTAGACTGCTCTCTCTAAGGGTCTATGGTAGTCCCTCCTCATCTTATCTAGACTGCTCTCTCTCTCTCTAAGGGTCTATTGGTAGTCCCTCCTCATCTCGACAGCTCTCTCTAAGGGCCTATGGTAGTCCCTCCTCATCTCATCTAGACTGCTCTCTCTCAGGGTCTATGGTAGTCCCTCCTCATGTCATCTACAGTAGACCACTCTCTCTAAGGGTTTATGGTAGTCCCTCCTCATCTTATCTAGACTGCTCTCTCTAAGGGTTTATGGTAGTCCCTCCTCATCTCATCTAGACTGCTCTCTCTCAGGGTCTATGGTAGTCCCTCATCTCATCTAGACTGCTCTCTCTCAGGGTCTATGGTAGTCCCTCATCTCATCTAGACTGCTCTCTCTAAGGGTTTATGGTAGTCCCTCCTCATCTCATCTAGACTGCTCTCTCTCTCTAAGGGTCTATTGGTAGTCCCTCCTCATCTTATCTAGACTGCTCTCTCTAAGGATCTATGGTAGTCAGTGTCTCCTCATCTCAGCTAAAGCAAAAACTCAATGTCCCTAAAGCCAAAATTCAATGTCCTTTTGCGAGAACAGTGGAAAATGTTATTGAGTGTTGCTGGTGGGAGAGAGAGAGAGAGAGAGAGAGAGAAAGAGAGTGTGTGTGTGTGTGTGTGTGTGTGTGTGTAATGTGGAAAACTCATACTCATGCTCATACTTACATCAACGTCACTCTCAGCTATTTTGACAGGTTTCGTCTCTTCTTTCAACGACTGACTTCCAACCACCTTGGAACCAGAAAACAAAGACATTTTCAAATAGTGTTGCTCTGTGTTTATCGGCTGTACGGCTGTACGGTTCCACTGAAAGCACAACGAGGAGACCGTCAGAGTGAATGTACCACGATGACAGAGTAGGAAAAGAGCCACTGACAGGTGTACAATATGACACAGACAGATAAAGAAGCTCTTTCCATGAACACATCATGATGACCATGACCATGGGTTTTCTTTCAGTTAAGAAAATATATCATCATATCTTTTCATGGCAATAAGATGGACAACAAACCAAACCAAAAAAAAGACAGCTTGTTCCTTAGAAAACTCTGAGCACTGGAAATACATGGATTTGTACAACCATTTTATTGAATTCCTAGAGTATATTCTGACTCAACTGGGATGTTGGTAACCATGCTGTGTTTTGCTGTAGTGGGAATACATGAAGGAGACCAACACGATGGTGCAAGCTGCTAGCTTTTCAACCACCGAACCAACCACAGCAACCACAGCACATGCACTGCAGAGCCATCCCAGAACCACCAATCACGTTGCTGAGGAGTCACGGGTCAGGGGTTACAGAGGGGTCAATGCCAAGCCAGTGCCCACACACAGCCATGGACATAGACACGCAGTGTTAAGCGAAGGGATGGTCTCTCTCATAAAAATGTATACACACACGCTCATACACTCAATCTTGCGCTTGAGCGCACACACACATTTACACATTGCTATATACACACAGACGCCACAACAAACACAGACGCACGCACACACACAGAGACACACACAAAACATACAGATGCACATACAGTGTGTCCACAGTGCTTACGTTCCATAGTGGCCCGAGAGGCCTGGCAGTGCAGTGCAGTAGCACACTGTGAGCCATGAGGATCAACGGCTCTAAACTTTTGATCTGTGTCAAATAGGAGATAGAGAGCCACTGTTACAAAATGGCTGCCGTTCGCTATGAACAAGATATCAATTTGACCAATTGAATACATCAGTTTATATACCAACTGTTACGTCATATTTACAACAGTATGGAGTCAGCATTATGGTCGTCTAGTGGTTGTGAAACCCACCCGTAGCATGTTGGCTGGACTACATCAGTGACCTTCACCTTCTCTGTGATTTAAAGCCAACTGTAGTTCACAGACTCTATTGGTTAAGGTGGTTGTATTTGAATGGTGTGTTGTTGTGCAGAAATTTGTGCTCTGGGCAGGGAAGAATATAATGTACTCTCTGGTACAATGGTGCTGTGACCCGGGTCACATAGTAAGGCTTGGTTGGTAACACCACCGTTTGTCATACATCCAGCAACTCAACCATTTGTCCTTTGGTTTGATAGAAAGGTTGTATTATCGACACCCAAGACACCAGGGCTGTGTTCATTAGGCTCTAAACTGAAGAAAACTTACTGAAAGATTTTTGTTTTGCGTTGCAATCATTAAAAAGGAGTAGAAGGAGAAGTAGTATTAGTAGCAGCAGTAACAATATTAGTAGTAGTAGTAGTAGTAACAGTAGTAGTAGCAGTAGTAGTAGTAGTAGTAACAGTAGTAGTAGTAGTAGTAGTAGTAACAGTAGTAGTAGCAGTAGTAGTAGTAGTAGTAGTAGTAGTAACAGTAGTAGTAGCAGTAGTAGTAGTAGTAACCGTAGTAGTAGTAGTAACAGTAGTAGTAGTAACAGTAGTAGTAGTAGTAACAGTAGTAGTAGTAACAGTAGTAGTAGTAACAGTAGTAGTAGTAGTAGTAACAGTAGTAGTAGTAGTAGTAGTAGTAGTAACAGTAGTAGTAGTAGTAGTAGTAGTAGTAACAGTAGTAGTAGTAGTAGTAACAGTAGTAGTAGTAACAGTAGTAGTAGTAACAGTAGTAACAGTAGTAGTAGTAGTAACAGTAGTGGTAGTTGTAACAGTAGTAACAGTAGTAGTAGTACCAGTAGTAACAGTAGTAGCAGTAACAGTAGTAACAGTAGTAGTAGTAACAGTAGTAACAGTAGTTGTGGTAACAGTGGTAGTAGTAGTAACAGTAGTAGTAGTAACAGTAGTAGTAGTAACAGTAGTACCAGTAGTTGTAGTAACAGTAGTAGTCGTAGTAGTAACAGTAGTAGTAGTAACAGTAGTAGTAGTAACAGTAGTAACAGCAGTAGTAGTAACAGTAGTAGTAGTAGTAACAGTAGTAGTAGTAGTAACAGTCGTAGTAGTAGTAACAGTAGTAACAGTTGTAGTAGTAGTAGTAATAGTAGTAGTAGTAGTAGTAGTAGTAGTAGTAGTAACAGTAGTAGTAGTAACAGCAGTAACAGTAGTAGTAGTAGTAACAGTAGTAACCGTAGTAGTAGTAACAGCAGTAACAGTAGTAGTCGTAGCAACAGTAGTAACCGTAGTAGTAGTAACAGTAGTAACAGTAGTATTAGTAACAGTAGTAGTAGCAACAGTAGTAACAGTAGTACCAGTAGTAGTAGTAGTAGTAGTAACAGTAGTAGTAGTAACAGTAGTAACAGTAGTTGTAGTAACAGTAGTAGCAGTAACAGTAGTAGTAGTAACAGTAGTAGTAGTAACAGTAGTAACAGTAGTAGTAGTAACAGTAGTAGTAGTAACAGTAGTAACAGTAGTTGTAGTAACAGTAGTAGTAGTAACAGTAGTAACAGTAGTACCAGTAGTTGTAGTAACAGTAGTAGTAGTAGTAACAGTAGTAGTAGTAACAGTAGTAACAGCAGTAGTAGTAACAGTAGTAACAGTAGTAGTAGTAGTAGTAACAGTAGTAACAGTAGTAGTAGTAGTAGTAACAGTAGTAGTAGTAGTAGTAACAGTAGTAACAGTAGTAGTAGTAGTAGTAACAGTAGTAGTAGTAACAGCAGTAACAGTAGTAACAGTAGTAACAACAGTTGCAGTAACAGTAGTAACAGTAGTAGTAGTAACAGTAGTAACAGCAGTAACAGTAGTAGTAGTAACAGCAGTAACAGTAGTTGCAGTAACAGTAGTAACAAAAGTAGTAGTAACAGTAGTAACAGTAGTAACAGTAGTAGTAGTAACAGTAGTAGTAGTAACAGCAGTAGTAGTAACAGTAGTAACAGTAGTAGTAGTAACAGTAGTAGTAGTAACAGTAGTAGTAGTTGTAGTAGTAGTAGTAGTAACAGTAGTAGTAGTAGTAACAGTAGTAGTAGTAACAGTAGTAGTAGTAACAGTAGTAGTAGTAGTAACAGTAGTAACAGTAGTAGTGGTAACAGTAGTAGTGGTAACAGTAGTAGTGGTAACAGTAGTAACAGTAGTAGTAGTAACAGCAGTAACAGTAGTAGTAGTAGTAGTAGTAGTAGTAGTAGTAGTAGTAGTAGTAGTAGTAACAGTAGTAGTGGTAACAGTAGTAGTGGTAACAGTAGTAGTGGTAACAGTAGTAACAGTAGTAGTAGTAACAGCAGTAACAGTAGTAGTAGTAACAGCAGTAACAGTAGTTGCAGTAACAGTAGTAACAGTAGTAGTAGTAACAGTAGTAACAGTAGTAACAGTAGTAGTAGTAACAGTAGTAGTAGTAACAGTAGTGACAGCAGTAGTAGTAACAGTAGTAACAGTAGTAGTAGTAGTAACAGTAGTAGTAGTAACAGTAGTAGTAGTTGTAGTAGTAGTAGTAACAGTAGTAGTAGTAACAGTAGTAGTAACAGTAGTAGTAGTAGTAACAGTAGTAGTAGTAGTAACAGTAGTAGTAGTAGTAGGCCTAATAGTAGTGCCAGTTACTGTTGGTGGGTTCTACAACCCTGCCGCATTTCATTAAATTTGACAAATCGGAAATGGACAATGACTATTCCTTCAGAAACTGTCTGTAGAGGTTGTTTTCTGAAATCTGTCTTCACCGATTCACTGATTACTAAAACAACATACTGCGTACTAATCATACTACATACGATTTTCAACATACTGTTAAGTATAGATGTGCTAGGACCGGTGCTAGGACCCATAATTGAAGCTGCATCAGATTTTCGAGGTCCTAGCACAAGACCAGAGCCCACAATGTTCTGTTTAGTCTTCAAATACTTGAATGTTCTGAGAGATATGAGGAAACAAAGGTTTTATAACAAGGGAGATGTAGATTCCCACAACAGTATCTGCTAGGCTGTATTCCATGTGGTTGAAACTGGCGAGCCAGAGCAGTTTGTCGAGCTTGTGACAAAGTCACACTCCTTAATTTGTGAAGACTCGGCCACCGACAACAATGTTAACAATGCATCCCATGACATGTTCCTATGCAGTTAAAACTTGATTTACATGATACATCTGTAGTTTATAAGTAATGACTTAGTGGCGGCCTGCATGCAGGCTCTTTCAACATGATGGCAAATTCAGCACTCTGATTGGTGTGTGCCCACACCCATACAATATGCTTCTTTCCATCAGAGGCATGTGCACAGAGAAAATGAAACAAAAAAATGGAAAGGGTTTAAAATGTTTATATTCTGAGAGATGAGGAAACAAAAGTTTATATTCTGAGAGATGAGGAAACAAAGGTTTATATTCTGAGAGATGAGGAAACAAAAGTTTATATTCTGAGAGATGAGGAAACAAAAGTTTATATTCTGAGAGATGAGGAAACAAAAGTTTATATTCTGAGAGATGAGGAAACAAAAGTTTATATTCTGAGAGATGAGGAAACAAAAGTTTATATTCTGAGAGATGAGGAAACAAAAGTTTATATTCTGAGAGATGAGGAAACAAAGGTTTATATTCTGAGAGATGAGGAAACAAAGGTTTATATTCTGAGAGATGAGGAAACAAAGGTTTATATTCTGAGAGATGAGGAAACAAAAGTTTATATTCTGAGAGATGAGGAAACAAAAGTTTATATTCTGAGAGATGAGGAAACAAAAGCTTATATTCTGAGAGATGAGGAAACAAACGTTTATATTCTGAGAGATGAGGAAACAAAGGTTTATATTCTGAGAGATGAGGAAACAAAGGTTTATATTCTGAGAGATGAGGAAACAAAGGTTTATATTCTGAGAGATGAGGAAACAAAAGTTTATATTCTGAGAGATGAGGAAACAAAGGTTTATATTCTGAGAGATGAGGAAACAAAGGTTTATATTCTGAGAGATGAGGAAACAAATGTTTATATTCTGAGAGATGAGGAAACAAAAGTTTATATTCTGAGAGATGAGGAAACAAAGGTTTATATTCTGAGAGATGAGGAAACAAAGGTTTATATTCTGAGAGATGAGGAAACAAAAGTTTATATTCTGAGAGATGAGGAAACAAAGGTTAAATAAAAAGACAGCGCTAGATTACTAAAATATAAAGCAGCTGTATCTTCTGATTGCTGATTTGTAAAACAGAGAAGTCGACTACGACTTCATACGCTCTAAGATTGTCTAATTTAAGTGGTCAAACTTCCAGAGTAGAGAGAAAATGTTGGAAGTCTGGGAGTTTTAATAAATGGCACATTTGTTGAAGATATACCATTAAAGTGGACAAGGTTTTTCAAGAGGACAAAAAGCTTAATAGTTAAAATAGTTATCAAAAAGTTGTAAATAAGCACACTGGTCATGATTAGTCGACACGTTGTAAAGTTTGAATGACGTTTCTAGCTTAATTGGTGTTTGAAAAATAGCGTTCCAAAGAATAAGAAAAAGTCTGAAATAATTGATACAATATTTAAGATCCACTCCGGGATGAAGTTTCCCCTAGGTAAAGATCTAGGATCAGCATCCCCTACCCCAATCCTAAAATTTGCCATTTAATGGGGAAAATGCTAAACTGACCCAAGATTAGCGTCTCGGGGCAACTTCCTCCTACACCGTGAGAAAGCAAGGTGAGTGTGATACAGAACTTTGGCCAGGTGTTAGGCCTACAGGTAAGGGGCAACGCACAGAAGAGGAGAAAGAGATGTAAGAGGAAGAGAAAGAGGTAGAAGGTTGAGAAAAAAAAGGAAGAGGAGGAGAAAGAGATGGAAGAGGAGGAGAAAGAGAAAGAGATGGAAAAGGAGGAGAAAGAGGGAAGAGAAAAGGAAGAGGAGGAGAAAGATATGGAAAAGGAGGAGAAAGAGGGAAGAGAGAAGGAAGAGAAAGAGATGGAAACGGAGGATAAAGAGGGAAGAGAGAAGGAAAAGGAGGAGAAAGAGGAGGAGAGAGAAGGAAGAGAAAGAGATGGAAAAGGAGGAGAAAGTGATGGAAAAGGAGGAGAAAGAGATGGAAAAGGAGGAGAAAGAGATGGAAAAGGAGGAGAAAGAGGAGGAGGAGAAAGAGATGGAAAAGGAGGAGAGAGATGGAAAAGGAGGAGAGAGATGGAAAAGGAGGAGAGAGATGGAAAAGGAGGAGAGAGATGGAAAAGGAGGAGAGATGGAAAAGGAGGAGAAAGAGGAGGAGAGAGAAGGAAGAGGAGGAGAGAGATGGAAAAGGAAGAGAGAGATGGAAAAGGAGGAGAAAGAGATGGAAAAGGAGGAGAAAGAGATGGAAAAGGAGGAGAAAGAGATGGAAAAGGAGGAGAAAGATGGAAAAGGAGGAGAAAGAGGGAAGAGAAAAGGAAGAGGAGGAGAAAGAGATGGAAAAGGAGGAGAAAGAGATGGAAAAGGAGGAGAAAGAGATGGAAAAGGAGGAGAAAGATGGAAAAGGAGGAGAAAGAGGGAAGAGAAAAGGAAGAGGAGGAGAGAGAAGGAAGAGGAGGAGAAAGAGATGGAAAAGGAGGAGAGAGGTGGAAAAGGAGGAGAGAGATGGAAAAGGAGGAGAGAGATGGAAAAGGAGGAGAAAGAGATGAAAAAGGAGGAGAAAGAGATGGAAAAGGAGGAGAAAGAGATGGAAAAGGAGGAGAGATGGAAAAGGAGGAGAGATGGAAAAGGAGGAGAGAGAGGAGGAGAGAGAAGGAAGAGGAGGAGAGAGATGGAAAAGGAGGAGAGAGATGGAAAAGGAGGAGAGAGATGGAAAAGGAGGAGAAAGAGATGGAAAAGGAGGAGAAAGAGATGGAAAAGGAGGAGAGATGGAAAAGGAGGAGAGAGAGGAGGAGAGAGAAGGAAGAGGAGGAGAGAGATGGAAAAGGAGGAGAAAGAGATGGAAAAGGAGGAGAAAGAGATGGAAAAGGAGGAGAAAGAGATGGAAAAGGAGGAGAAAGAGATGGAAAAGGAGGAGAAAGAGGAGGAGAGAGAAGGAAGAGGAGGAGAAAGGGATGGAAAAGGAGGAGAGAGGGAAGAGGAGGAGTAAAAACGGGAACAACAGGAAGAGAGCGACTCTCCATCGCCAGTTCCCACCTTCAAGTCTAGATACTCCAGGTCCTTCTTCAGTTGCATGTAAGTATCGTCAACCTTCAGGGTGGAGTGGAGAGAAAGAAATGTCAAGCAAAGCGTTATGGCATTCCAGTATGGAAGTGTACAGAATGATGACAGCTATACGCTTCCATAATAGAGATCTAACTGTATAGTCCATAATATTTGCTCTAATGAATCATTGATAATAATACATTGGATTTACACTGAGTGTACAAAATATTAGGAACACTTGCTCTTTCCATGACAGACTGACCAGGTGACTCGAGGTGAACGCTATGATCCCTTATTGATGTCACTTGTTAAATCCACTTCAATCAGTGTAGATGAAGACATGGATAATGTGTGTGTGCCATTCAGTGGGTGAGTGGGCAAGACAAAATATTTAAGCGCCTTTGAACAGTGTATGGTAGTAGGTGTCTAAAGAACTGCAACACTGCTGGGTTTTTCCACGCTCAACAGTTTCCCGTATGTAACAAGAATGGTCCACCCAAAGTGACACAACTGTAGGAAGCATTGGAGTCAACATGGGCAGCATCCCTGTGGAATGCTTGAGACACCTTGTCGAGTCCATGCCCCAATGAATTGAGTCTGTTCTGGGGGCAAAAGGGGAAGATGTTCTTAATGTTTTGTACAGTGTATATAGCGCTACTCAATAACATCAAATCTACCATAATGGGTTATAGAATGCGTAATAATGATTTGTACGTTCTTCTATAATCATTCATAGTGGGTTATAGAATGCATAATAATGATTTGTACGTTCTTCTATAATCATTCATAGTGGGTTATAGAATGCATAATAATGATTTGTACGTTCTTCTATAATCATTCATAGTGGGTTATAGAATGCATAATAATGATTTGTACGTTCTTCTATAATCATTCATAGTGGGTTATAGAATGCATAATAATGATTTGTACATTCTTCTATAATCATTCATAGTGGGTTATAGAATGCATAATAATGATTTGTACGTTTTTCTATAATCATTCATAGTGGATTATGAATTACGGGTGAGATGATCGTAAGCCTATTTTCAAGAATAGGCTATTGGATAATCGTCAACTGTGAGGCGTGTTATAAGAGGAGTAAACATTCAATTGCGAAAAAGTCAAACAAAACCCTAATGTCATCCAACGCGCGCGCGCACTCACACACACACACACACACACACACACACACACACACACACACACACACACACACACACACACACACACACACACACACACACACACACACACACACACACACACACACACACACACACACACACACACACACTTCATCCATGAGCTTCTCTATGTTATGCCACCTGAGACGCAAGACGTGCAAATAAGAAATGGAAGCTACAAGCAGCAGCTCCAACATCACAAGCCCAAATACGTCTCCTAGCAACATCTCAGCCACACACTTCTAAAACACAAAAACATTTGCGAGAGACATCAAAGCCCAGGCAGATAAAAAAATGTTTTAACTGCACCTAAAGCCAACCAGACCAGGATGACAGTATGGAAGCTAACTAGCACAACATGCTAACACACAGTACACAGCTACATGAGAGCCTAGCTGGGAGTACAAGAACCATATGTTGCCATGGCCTTATAGAAAGACACTATGGGTGGCAGCCAACCAGGTCACACAAACAGCCATGCGCCCAGGTTGAGCTCACATCAGTGGGGTAAAGAAGGCCAGGTGTACTGGGGGCCCCCACCTGGCTGCTGCTGCCGCGGCCCATGGGGCCTGGGGGGCCTAGTAAGGACCCCAGAGAAGAAGGGCCGGAGGAGAAGAGGGGGTTGTTGATGGTGGGGCGGAGGTGGGGGCCAGAGGGGCTGTAGTTGAAGTGCTGCATCTGGGTTACCGTGTGGTGGCGCGCAGAGGCCATCTTTGCCTGATGCCTCCGGAGCTGAATGAGCAGGAGGGTGAGTTCCTCCGGCTGCGTGTGTAATAGCAGTGTGTCCCACGGGGGTCAGAGGGAGGGAGTGGCGGAGTTAATATCCCAATGCAGATAGACTGCCCAACGCAGATTGACTGCCCAACAGTTAGCCAAGATACTCAGAGCTGTATAGAATACAGTTAGGTTCAACTGCTCGGTCCTGTTAGCACCAAACGTTCCATGATAATTACATTTAGGGTTGGCACAATTTCCGAATAATAGTGTAATCGACAATTATCGACAGTAACCATGAACCCCCCCCCCAAAAAGAATAGCTTTCATACATTCAGTATAGAAGGGGTGGGAATTCAACTTCCTTTTCAAGTAGATCTAGTTTACCCAATAGCAGTTTCAAATTTTTACATGAAGAGGGTAAAGCTGTGTTGCATTCATTAGGTATTTTGTATGCATTATAATACATTATAAGCTCAAAATATTTGTTGGCAAAAATGACAATAACTGTGGTCATTTGCATGGCAATTAATTACTACCCCAAATTCCATAATCGCCACAGCCCTAATTACATTCCAACTTTGCAATCTTACTGGAGACCTCACAGAAGTCAAACAAATTGTAGTGGAGACATCTTACCAGTTTTGCAGGCAGTGTTATGTTGGCCAGAAAAGTGATATAGCTAACTAACTAGCTAAGTTGTTTCACCCCACAGTTAGCCAAGTTTGCTAGCTAAAGTTATTAACAGTAAGTTAGCCACACTCTTCTGCTAGCTACAGTAACAATTTTGTGTCACTAACACGTCTTAAAAAAATAATAAAGTGTCTCCGGCTGTGTTTAAATTTGACCGATAAGGATGCAGTCCACTTTCCAAGTGTATTGCCTTGGAACTATTGATGCCGACACGGAGGCCATTCAAATATCTCTATCTACATCTGAAAACTGTTTGAACCAGAATGTTGCTGGTTCACGTCCCATAGCTGTCCTAGTAAAGAAGTACTGTAAGTAAGTTAACCCGATGGCAAGGTGTCCACGTTATTCAAGAAACACTCGATCCCCGACTTCATGTTATTATCTAACACAACATGTTTGGGTTGTGACTGGGTGTGTGAGGCCGTACCGTCTTCCCGTGAAGGCTGGGCGCGCTGACCGTGTGTGTGATGTAGCTGGAGGGAGGGATGGACCGTCTGTCGATGGTGGCAGCCTGGTGAACACACACACACACACACACACTGCAGTTAAACAGTCCATTAAGCTGCCGTAATTACACCTGCATAATACTGTCAGAAAAATGACAAACCTGTCATTATACAAATTCTTACGTTGAGCAGCTGAGACTTCGCTCTCCGGGGGGACCCAGCCACAGGCACATCCAGCGCGGGCCTCTCTCCCAGGGGCATTACTACCACCCGGTCAGCAGGCGTATGGGGCCTCCGCGGGGGGGACAGGGCCCTGGAGCCCCGTGGGGGTCCCAGTGGGGGGATGTCAGAGGGATCAGGGGGTACCGACACACAGCGGGGCACCTCGGAGCTGGGCCGTGGGGCTGGGACCGTGGAGGGGGGCCGGTGCCCGAAGGGGTAGTCCGGGGAAGGTGTGTAGAGGGGGGCGGTGGGGCTGCCGTGGCGGAACTGGTGGCGCTGCTGCCACTCATACAGCTGCCATACGGTGCCAGGCCCACCAATGCCACCCCCGTCCCTGGCACCGGTACCCTGGGAGTTCGGGGGTCCGAGGCGGAAGTGGCTAAGGCGGTCCTGGGCGTATTTGTACTCCCCGTGGCGTGCAGCCGTCGGGGGACTGTGGCGTGGGGTCTTTGGTAGTGTCTGGTAGGCTTCCAGGCCGATGAACGTGGGCTGGGTCGGAGGGGTGTGGCGGGGCAGGGTGCTCCCTCTAGAGGGGGTACTAAAGGATGGAGAACAGGTCAGAGGTCAGACGGGCAAGATGGTGAACTTTGTGTCATCGTGTTGCTGATCTACATTTTTCTGGCTTAGCAGAGTCTGAGTACAGTAGTGAAACTAAGTGTTATGAAGCTTTGACTGACACATGTTTGCATTATTCCCAGAGCACCACTAGAGGGAGATGTTGGCTCTGGCTGTATACACCCCATTACCTTTATGTCCATGACGCACACAAATCAACCAAACCTAAACACCGAACATTATCTAGTAGAATGATTTTGCGTGCGTGCGTGTGCCTGCATGTGTGTATGAAAGTATTTGCTTGAATGCACCACAACATTTGTGAGTGTGCTGTGTAGGGTAATGATAAACACTCATATGAGTGGTGGTGTGACGTGAACCGTGACCTTTACCCTTTGTGCTCGACCCTCTGCACCTTGACCCAGTGTTCCACCTGCTCCAGGGCACTCCTCCTCTGCACCTGCCTGTGAGTATCCATCACCTGGGGGGGCAGGGTGGCCCTCTGGTACGTCCCCGTCCCCATCCCGTTGGGCTCCAGGGTGGGTGTCCCGTTCCTCAGACAGGCCCCGGGGGGTAGGGTTGAGGCGGTGTACAACGGGGCGCGCATTTGCGCCCTGGAGGAGGGCGCAGATGTAGTTGAGGAGGCTGAGTATGGTGGAAGGGGAGAGAGACTGCTAGGAGGGATGGCGTCCATTTCAATTTCCATGTTCCCACCACCAAGGACAATTTCTGAAGCAATGGGATTGGGAGTGTCGTTCCAGAAGCTACAGTGCTGCTCGGTTTCTCGGTGGATGTCAACCGGTTGGAGGACCACCCCATCGCTATGGAGGTGGAGGTCGACTGGGGGATGGGGGGCGTTCTCAGTGTAGTTGTTGACGTGGTTGGTTTGTGGTACTGCCTGGCGCTCTGACACACTGGGCATTTCCGATATCTCCGATGTTTCCGAAGGTCTAGGAAGAGAACGAGAGAGCGAAGTTTTAGTTTGGCTCTCGACTCATAGCAACAACACAATTATTGCCATTGTATCAGGACAGTGTAACTAGGGTTTGCACAACTCCAGTAACTTTCCCAAAACTCCTGGTTTGGAGGATAACTGTACAACGCTAGTAAGAACATTGATTCTATCTCCACATGTTTCATACCTCTAACCTCTCACAGGAGTTCTGTTTAGAGCCCGACTGATATATCGGTTCACCAATATTGGCCTTTTACTGCGGACAATAATTCCACCAATAACCAATATTCAATAAATAACATGAAAAAAGGCAATCTCATGCTGATCTGAATACTTGCTGTCATTATAGTCACAATGTATGAAATCAACAATTGAAGCAGAGTTATTGGACAATTGCTCTTTTGGATGGCAAATCATGATTACACTTTTTCATTTCCCTGCTGTAAAACAGTATATCGGCAGATATATCGGTATTGGTAAGTTTTGTCCCCCAAAAAACGAAATTGGTATCGGACCCAAAAAGAACTATACGGTCAGGCTCAAGTTATGTTAGATCTAACTTTCAGTAGTTCACTAGAGAGTCATTATTTGATGACTTCATATCTCCAATGACAACTAAGTGCAGTGTTAACATTAGCGTAGCATTTCAAATCAAATCAAATTTATTTATATAGCCCTTCGTACATCAGCTGATATCTCAAAGTGCTGTACAGAAACCCAGCCTAAAACCCCAAACAGCAAGCAATGCAGGTGTAGAAGCACAGTGGCTAGGAAAAACTCCCTAGAAAGGCCAAAACCTAGGAAGAAACCTAGAGAGGAACCAGGCTATGTGGGGTGGCCAGTCCTCTTCTGGCTGTGCCGGGTGGAGATTATAACAGAACATGGCCAAGATGTTCAAATGTTCATAGGATGGCATTTAGCCCTGATTGACACTAACATGAATGAAGGGCCCATCAAAGTAGGATACAGGGCCCTAGCCTCCCGGCTACAGGGAAAACCAGGCAAATCCCCCCATCTAGAGGAGAAAAAAAACGGGGCTACTTAGCATTAGCATATTAGTGTGGCCTAGCCTGGGTCTCTCACGCTCGCTAAACTGACAGCCACTTGTGCTAAGGCAAACAGCTCAGCGTGGCTAAAGGACTGGCGGGGAATGAGCGGTCATATTTGCGCTGATAGACACAATAATTTCCCTCCACTGACACGTGAATAATAGATATGAGCCTCTCATTAATCAAATACAGCGTTCCAGGATGGCTCATCAAATACAGTGCTCCAGGATGGCTCATCAAATACAGAGCTCCAGGATGGCTCATCAAATACAGTGCTCCAGGATGGCTCATCAAATACAGTGCTCCAGGATGGCTCATCAAATACATTGCTAGACTAGACTAGACAGAGATACCCTACCCTAGACAGAGATACCGTACCCTACCCTAGACATAGATACTCTAGCCTAGACTAGACAGTGATACCTAGCCTAGACTAGACAGAGATACTCTAGCCTAGACTAGACAGAGATACCCTACCCTAGACTAGACAGAGATACCTAGACTAGACAGAAATAGAGTGCCTTGCGAAAGTATTCGGCCCCCTTGAACTTTGCGACCTTTTGCCACATTTCAGGCTTCAAACATAAAGATATAAAACTGTATTTTTTTGTGAAGAATCAACAACAAGTGGGACAAAATCATGAAGTGGAACGACATTTATTGGATATTTCAAACTTTTTTAACAAATCAAAACCTGAAAAATTGGGCGTGCAAAATTATTCAGCCCCCTTAAGTTAATACTTTGTAGCGCCACCTTTTGCTGCGATTACAGCTGTAAGTCGCTTGGGGTATGTCTCTATCAGTTTTGCACATCGAGAGACTGACAATTTTTCCCATTCCTCCTTGCAAAACAGCTCGAGCTCAGTGAGGTTGGATGGAGAGCATTTGTGAACAGCAGTTTTCAGTTCTTTCCACAGATTCTCAATTGGATTCAGGTCTGGACTTTGACTTGGCCATTCTAACACCTGGATATGTTTATTTTTGAACCATTCCATTGTAGATTTTGCTTTATGTTTTGGATCATTGTCTTGTTGGAAGACAAATCTCCGTCCCAGTCTCAGGTCTTTTGCAGACTCCATCAGGTTCTTCCAGAATGGTCCTGTATTTGGCTCCATCCATCTTCCCATCAATTTTAACTATCTTCCCTGTCCCTGCTGAAGAAAAGCAGGCCCAAACCATGATGCTGCCACCACCATGTTTGACAGTGGGGATGGTGTGTTCAGTGTGATGAGCTGTGTTGCTTTTACGCCAAACATAACGTTTTGCATTGTTGCCAAAAAGTTCAATTTTGGTTTCATCTGACCAGAGCACCTTCTTCCACATGTTTGGTGTGTCTCCCAGGTGGCTTGTGGCAAACTTTAAACGACACTTTTTATGGATATCTTTAAGAAATGGCTTTCTTCTTGCCACTCTTCCATAAAGGCCAGATTTGTGCAATATACGACTGATTGTTGTCCTATGGACAGAGTCTCCCACCTCAGCTGTAGATCTCTGCAGTTCATCCAGAGTGATCATGGGCCTCTTGGCTGCATCTCTGATCAGTCTTCTCCTTGTATGAGCTGAAAGTTTAGAGGGACGGCCAGGTCTTGGTAGATTTGCAGTGGTCTGATACTCCTTCCATTTCAATATTATCGCTTGCACAGTGCTCCTTGGGATGTTTAAAGCTTGGGAAATCTTTTTGTATCCAAATCCGGCTTTAAACTTCTTCACAACAGTATCTCGGACCTGCCTGGTGTGTTCCTTGTTCTTCATGATGCTCTCTGCGCTTTTAACGGACCTCTGAGACTATCACAGTGCAGGTGCATTTATACGGAGACTTGATTACACACAGGTGGATTGTATTTATCATCATTAGTCATTTAGGTGAACATTGGATCATTCAGAGATCCTCACTGAACTTCTGGAGAGTTTGCTGCACTGAAAGTAAAGGGGCTGAATAATTTTGCACGCCCAATTTTTCAGTTTTTGATTTGTTAAAAAAGTTAGAAATATCCAATAAATGTCGTTCCACTTCATGATTGTGTCCCACTTGTTGTTGATTCTTCACAAAAAAATAGTTTTATATCTTTATGTTTGAAGCCTGAAATGTGGCAAAAGGTCGCAAAGTTCAAGGGGGCCGAATACTTTCGCAAGGTACTGTACCTAGACTAGACAGAGATACCCTAGCCTAGACAGAGATACCTAGCCTAGACTAGACAGAGAAACTCTAGCCTAGACTAGACAAAGATACCTAGACTAGACAGAGATACCGTAGGCTAGACGTGACACCGTAGCCTAGACGAGACAGAGATACCTAGACTAGACAGTGATACCTAGACGAGACAGAGATACCATAGACTAGACGAGACAGAGATACCCTAGACTAGACGGAGATACCCTAGCCTAGACGGAGTTACCCTAGCCTAGACTAGACAGAGATACCTAGACTAGACTAGATAGAGATACCCTAGACTAGAATTCTTTCCAATGTGTCAAGTAATTATATTTTTGTTTTCTCATTATTTGGTTGGGTCTAATTGCTGTCCTGGGGCTCTGTTTGTGGACCAGATTGCTTAGGGGACTCTTCTCAAGGTGCATCTCTTCGTGATGGCTTTGTTATGGAAAGTTTGGAAATTGCTTCTTTTTAGGCGGTTGTAGAATTTAACGTCTCTTTTCTGGATTTTGAAAATTAGCGGGTCTAGGCCTAATGCTCTGAATGCATTATATGGTGTTTTACGTTGTACACAGAGGATATTTCTGCAGAATTCAACATGCAGAGTCTCAATTTGCAGGCTGTCTGTCTGTCTGGCTCTCTCTCTCCAGCAGAGAGACAGAGCTGCAATCTCTTGGGCTCTGTGTGGGTGTTTGTTTGTGTACCAATGCAATTTGTGAGCATGGTGAATGCACTCTCTGCTGCAAAGGCATACACACACATCGACACTCACAATCAATGAGACTGACAGACTGGCAAACAAATGTGTCTCTCTTTCCCCAGACAGACATATTCAGAGAGACACAGAATTGCCACGCACGCACCAGTCTCTCACTCACTCACTCATAAAAGTGCAAATTCCCAGGCAGCGTACCTCTTGGCTCCATGGTGAACTTTCCCCTAGGTACAGATCTAGAGATCAGCTTCCCTTCCCCAGATATTAACCTTAACCATTGGTGGGCATAATGCTAAACTGACCCAGGATCTAGGCCAGGGCCACTTTAACGACAACTACCTCTTGAGGCTGGCGGTGTGGTTCTGCATCAGCGCCGCCTGGTTCATGGCCTTCACCCAGCCGTTCATGTCTTCTTGTGTGTCGGCGCTGAAGAAGTAGGTCCGCATGCCGCTGTGCTCCGCCTGCGAGCCAATCACAGAGCTCCGGTTGTAAATATATGAGCGCATGCCTGTGTGGCTGGCCTATGGGAGAGGAGAGAGGGAGGGTCAGAGTAAGGAAGAGTGATGGATGTGTGATCAGGCCAAATGGGTAGATATCAGGGTTGGGGTCAGTTGAGTTGCCTACTATTTTTTCAATTCATGAACTGAATTGAGAACTGAACTGACCCCAACCCTGGTAGAGATGGATAAAGAAGTGTTGAACAATTTAAAGAGACAGGGACATTAACCAATGTCTGCCCATGGAGACACAAACGCGTTCAAGTCAGCCAATAGAGAGAAAGAGAGACGTCAGCATCAGCCAATACAAACACAAACATATCCGTGTTGGCCAATATAGAAACTGAGATACTATAAGGACCAGCCAATAGACATAGAGACAAGAGGCCAGCCAATTGAGAATGGAGAAAGAGAGAGACATCCAGACTGACCAATGGACAAAGAGCAGCATGAGTGACATAACAAAATAATATCAAGGTCCAATCCAACCCACAACAGAGGACACTGTAAGCCAATCAACAAGAAGTAAGCCTAGAAAGAGCCATTGTGACATGGCCATACCAACATGCTGCTGAATTGTTTGTACTTCTGTTTATACATACATGTCTTATGCTGGTCTTTATGGCTTGTTCTGATTCTCCACACGTTTCCTAAAGTGTGCACTTGAAGACTTCCCATCATGGATTTAACAATGGTGGGGAAACCACATACAGTCAACATTTCCACCAATCCAATGTGTTTAAAATCCATGACAGGGAGTATGCAAGTGCACACTTTAGGAGAAGGATGGCAAATCAGGACTCCAATCAGTCCACATCCCTATGGCTGAGTTCCAATTCTCTAAGCCTTCATCCAGAAGTGTGCACTTGTTCACTCCCCCTCATGTATTTACAAGCATTGGATTGGTGCAAGCATAGTTGGGAGGGAGTTTCTACCATATTCTACCAGTATGTTCCTTTTAAATACATGAGGGGGGAGTAGACCAGTCTAGTGAGGGGAGAGTAGACCAGTCTAGTGAGGGGAGAGTAGACCAGTCTAGTGAGGGGAGAGTAGACCAGTCTTGGTGAGTAGACCAGTCTTGGTGAGGGGGGAGTAGACCAGTCTTGGTGAGGGGGGAGTAGACCAGTCTTGGTGAGGGGGGAGTGGACCAGTCTAGTGTGGGGGGAGTAGACCAGTCTAGTGAGGGGAGAGTAGACCAGTCTAGTGAGGGGAGAGTAGACCAGTCTAGTGAGGGGAGAGTAGACCAGTGTAGTGAGGGGGGAGTAGACCAGTGTAGTGAGGGGGGAGTAGACCAGTCTAGTGAGGGGGGAGTAGACCAGTCTAGTGAGGGGGGAGTAGGCCAGTCTAGTGAGGGGGGAGTAGGCCAGTCTAGTGAGGGGGGAGTAGACCAGTCTAGTGAGGGGAGAGTAGACCAGTCTTGGTGAGGGGGGAGTAGACCAGTTTAGTGAGGGGGGAGTAGATCAGTCTAGCGAGGGGGGAGTAGACCAGTGTAGAGAGGGGGGAGTAGACCAGTGTAGCAAGGGGGGAGTAGACCAGTGTAGTGAGGGGGGAGTAGACCAGTCTAGTGAGGGGGGAGTAGACCAGTCTAGTGAGGGGGGAGTAGACCAGTCTAGTGAGGGGGGAGTAGACCAGTCTAGTGAGGGGGGAGTAGACCAGTCTAGTGAGGGGGGAGTAGACCAGTCTAGTGAGGGGAGAGTAGCCGAGTGCACACTTTGGAAGATAAAGCCCTTTGGGGGTCAACTCTGTCTTGTTGTCTATGGAGAAGCAAATCTTCTGAGCTGAGAGGGTTTTAGTTAGAAGATGGCCATCACTGCAAAAGGCAATTAGTGAGGCAATCACTCATGTACTCACCATTATGTAGCAAATAAGAGCCAATCTATCTGGGGTGTATTCACAAGGATTCAATTGGAGGCTAATGGGCTGAAATGGGGAGGGACCAACCTACATTTGTCCAATAAGTAACACTTGTTTTTTAGTTAATCAGTTGCAAAACATTTTGCTACGGATCCAACATTCGTCCTTTAGTCCAGGGCTCTTCAACTCTGACCCTATGAGGGCCGGAGCCTGTTGGGTTTCTGTTCTACCTGATAATTAACCCTATGAGTGCCGGAGCCTGCTGGGTTTCTGTTCTACCTGATAATTAACCCTATGAGTGCCGGAGCCTGTTGGGTTTCTGTTCTACCTGATAATTAACCCTATGAGTGCCGGAGCCTGCTGGGTTTCTGTTCTACCTGATAATTAACCCTATGAGTGCCGGAGCCTGCTGGGTTTCTGTTCTACCTGATAATTAACCCTATGAGGGCCGGAGCCTGTTGGGTTTCTGTTCTACCTGATAATTAACCCTATGAGGGCCGGAGCCTGTTGGGTTTCTGTTCTACCTGATAATTAACCCTATGAGGGCAGGAGCCTGTTGGGTTTCTGTTCTACCTGATAATTCATTGAACACACCTGGTGTCCCAGGTCTAAGTCAGCCTCTGATTAGAGGGGAACAATGAAACTCTCTTGGAGGTCCAGAGTTGAGTTTGAGGGTCTATGCAAGGGCCGCGTTTTAAATGGCCCCCTATTCCCAATTACTGCACTTCTTTTGATAATGGCCCTGGTGTGATTTGGAACCAGACGGCAGCCCATGCAAATGCTTTGTAATGAACAGTAATTAAACACAAATTTCTTTCCCTCTTTGATTCATTCATTAAAAATGTATGCAGTTTAATTAACTTTGTGGAGAGGAAGTGGGAAGTGTCTCCGTAAAAGGAAGCAGAGGTGTAATGTAATTTGGGTGCCATTTCTCAATTTGAGTGTTAGTATCTTATTAATGTGGATTTTGCCTGACTCGATGATTGATAGAAACAGGGCTTTTCGAGTTGAGGGTGTTGTTAGTGACACGACAATACTTACAACAGCATACACACATATATTCACACTCACACACACTCCTGCAGGTTGACAGTGTAATACTAAGGCTCTTAGCCCCAGGCAGTGGTTCTGGAAGGTCAGGCCAGAAGGCTGCCTCTCCCCCCTGGGGAGGTCTTAAATCTGCTCCCTGGCTTGGCCCGGCCTAGTCTGGGTTAAGCCTATAGTGTACACTTCCCCTCTCCTAACCATTTGTGGGGGAAATGCAAAACTGACCTGAGATTGGCGTCTAGAGGCAAAGTGCCCCTACTCCATACAGTATAGCAGCAGAAGAGATAACGTAGCTACTGGCCAGGCCACAGTGTAAACCAGCTGTCTAATCCCCTCACTCACCATCAACATAATGCTAGTTTATGGTAGCCTCTTCAGTTCTCTGGACAAGCTTCTAGCTGTTAATTAACTAGTTCAATAGCTGGACAAGCTTCTAGCTGTTACTTAACTAGTTCAATAGCTGGACAAGCTTCTAGCTGTTACTTAACTAGTTCAATAGCTGGACAAGCTTCTAGCTGTTACTTAACTAGTTCAATAGCTGCCCTGTTGTTCATAGGTGGATGTACAGCACATGCTCGCCTACACCCTCACTGTCTTGTACAGCTAACCTTCTGGGGACACACAGTCCCATTCAAAATCATATTTTCCCTAAACCTAACCCATACTCTTACTTTAACCCTAAAACTAACACTAGCTCCTAACCCTTAACGTAATTCTAAAGCTAACACGAATTCTAACCTTAACCATAAACCCCTTAGAAATAGCATTTGACCTCATGGAGACCAATAAAACGTCCCCAGTTGATCAAATCTTTGTTTGTTTACTATTCTTGTGTGGACTTCTGGTCCCCACAATAATATTTAAAAACACTGACACACACACAATCTTTCTATACCATCTGCTACCCTGTAACTTTCCAATAACTGCTGTGTCTTTTCAGACCAATATAACTATGTGCAGACACGGAACTACACAGGGCCTGGTCTCCAATAACAGCCCTAACCACAGCCTCTTCACTGTAGCAAGAATGCCGAGTGAGACATTCAGTGCACCGTGTGACCGTCACACCTCCACTGCTCACCCTGGGCAAGTCTCTCTCCCGCTCTCCCTCCTCCTCAAAAATAGCCTGTAGTCCCAGACAGGAAGGCTAAAAATATCAGCAGTCCTCTTCTTCCTCTCCCCAGCCCCTCTCAGACAAGCAGGCCTTTTTTTGTCCCTTCTTTCTAAATCCATTATATTCCAGATCAGCATAGGGCCTGGGTCATGTCCCAAATGGGACCCTAATCCCTACATAGTGCACTACTTTTGACCAGAGCCCAATCAAAAGTAGTGGGCTATGTAGGGGCTAAGGTGCCATTGGTACGTAGCCCTGGTCTCTAAACTGAAAACAAAAACTCAGACTCTCACATAGAAATACGTTTACCTCCAATGAATACATGACTTGTTCAAATCTGTTCCGGAATCCACCATGTTGAACGGTTTCTACTCGTCTGCATAATGGAAATGAAGATTGGAACTGTATAGGATGTGAATATTGTGTTTAATAAATGTCCAAATTCGGTTTGTGTTGCCTTGACAACTACTATTGCTTGACTAGGGCCATAGGAGTCAGCTAGACAACACAAACATGTGATTCCAGAACAGCAGGCATTTGAGGAGAACAAAAATCTTATTCCACTGAAATAAAAATCTATCAAATAGTCAGTCAATCCTCCTCCATGAGTGGCATGTTGGATATGAGAGCAAACAGAGGAAATATGAAGGTTTAGCCAACACACATAACGAGGTATGAGCAATGAGATCATACAAGAAGGAGAGAACAGACTAAATGGAGTAACCAAGACACATCAGTCTCCAAACAAGCATGCTCCAAACAATAAGAACCATATACACACTGTCGTGGTATATATTTCCTATTGTCTGGCAAATGACATGGCAAAAGCAGTAACTGTAGTACAAGTGGTTGAGAGGCCAGTACCTATTTATGAGTGGACAGTGAACTTGTGTTTCATTGGACGACCTCGCACACTCACAGGGGTCCCAGTGAGGCAGCCCACCAACAGGAACAAGAGAGGGAACAGAGTTCAGCGAATAGGGGACAGGGGGTCACCAGCCTCCTAGCTAGGTTGGTTGCCTCAACAGTGGAGGGGAGGGGTCGGAAAGGGAGGTTCTAACCATGGGGAAATATTTTTGGGATGAAATAGTAGTACTAACTCACGGTAGTGTTGAATGGTTGCAGCACAAACAAACTGACAGGAGAACAGAAAACAGACATCTACAACAGTTCCAGTCCAACCTCTTTCCCCCCTCCTAATCATTTCACATTGAGATATGGACCAGCTTGTATGTATTGGTAGCCTGAGAGTGACTAGCTTCATTGGTTAGTAAAGAATGATGGCCTTCATGTACAGCGCGGCTAGCCTGTTCTGCCTATAGGGTGGTCTCTAGCTGGGTAACTAGGGTTACAGGTATTAACGGGGGAGGGGGCACTACTCCTGACATTCTCCCAGCTCTTCTATGGCACCAACAGAATCTTGGAACAGAAAGTAGAAAACCCATGCAAGGCATTTTCTATGGGACTCTGGCTACCTTCCTCACACACACACACACACACACACCAGAATACATGAGTTCAGCAGCTCAATAAAACCTGTCTTTGATAAGGGCTTGGAGCAGATTACCGAGCCATTCCAGGGTCAATTCCAACCTGACCAGCCCAGATCTCCACTCCGCCTTCAACTGCATTTAGCCTGTTAGAGTGCAACTGCAAACTGGGTCATAAGGGTCTTTCTCACTGCAGCAGCTTGAGTCAACAGTGGCGTTAGCAGTAAACAACAAACATAAACAGTAAACAACAACCCTCAACAGTAAACAACAACCCTCAACAGTAAACAACAACCATCAACAGTAAACAACAACCATCAACAGTAAACAACAACCATCAACAGTAAACAACAACCATCAACAGTAAACAACAATCAACAGTAAACAACCATAAACAGTAAACAGTAAACAACAACAGTAAACAACCATCAACAGTAAACAACAACCATCAACAGTAAACAACAACAATCAACAGTAAACAGTAAACAACCACCATAAACAGTAAACAACAACCATCAACAGTAAACAACAACCATCAACAGTAAACAACAACCATCAACAGTAAACAACAACCATCAACAGTAAACAACAACAATCAACAACAACCATCAACAGTAAACAACCATCAACAGTAAACAACAACCATCAACAGTAAACAACAACAATCAACAGTAAACAGTAAACAACCATAAACAGTAAACAACAACCATCAACAACAACCATAAACTGTAAACAGTAAACAACAACAGTAAACAACCATCGACAGTAAACAACAACCAACAACCATCAACAACAACCAGACAGTAAACAACCATCAACAGTAAACAACAACAGTAAACAACAGTAAACAACAACCGTAGACAACCACCATCGACAGTAGACAACCACCATCGACAGTAGACAACAACCATCGACAGTAGACAACAACCATCGACAGTAGACAACAACCATCGACAGTAGACAACAACCATCGACAGTAGACAACAACCATCGACAGTAGACAACAACCATCGACAGTAGACAACAACCATCGACAGTAGACAACAACCATCGACATTAGACAACAACCATCGACAGTAAACAACAACCATCGACAGTAAACAACAACACCGCCAGATGATGAACCAACTATAACAGGACAACCGGATAGCAGTGTTCCTAGGGTCCCAAAATTCCCAGGTTTTCTCAAAATCCTGGTGGGAAGATTCCCAGAATCAGGAGGGAATAAGCAGTAAAACTGGGAAAGTTAGCAGAATTTCCCAACCCTACTGACAGCAATGTTCCTCAACTCTGGACTGTCCTTGGGTAACACCAAGACTACACAATTTTGTTCCAGCCCAGCACAAGCACAACTTGTTCAAATAATGAGGGGTTAGATGATTAGGAATAAAATAGAATCAGGTGTTCCTGTGATGGGCTAGAGTTGAGGAACACTGCCTTGGGGACTCAACAGGTTTGACCTGCGGGGGTCTGGGTAGGGAGGAAACATTGACTTAACATTGAATCAATGCCAACAGCCAGAGGGGCAGGAGAGACTGGGGGACATTACTAGGAGACACTGGCCTATATTATACCTGCCGTCTGGCATACAGTCAAGAGACTGACATTTAAACCCCCATCGACTCAGCATGACAAAAGAGGCAAGGCTGTATGTAGTGTGGAAAGAAATGTCACAGAACCACACTGGCTTCCTGTGGGAATGAAACCACTAGCAGAGCATATTAGAGAAAGATGTGCTTAATCTAGAACCAGATATACAGCTAGAAGCTCAGCCTCTGTCACCGATATAACTCTGTGTCATAGCGGGTAGGATGTCCTAAAATGTACACCGTGTTCTAGGTCTGTAGAGAAAACCTATGGTTAGAAACAAGGCATTTTTTTTATAAATGTAGTGTCTTCATTTAATAGACAAGCATATTACAAAGTGATCAACACAGAAAATCATCAATAGCCAATGGGTTGGGAGGATGGATGCAGTTAACTATCTGATTGGATATTATCAATCCTTGATTGAGAGAATTCTTCTTGTGAGCATAGTGACCTCACGGTGATGCACTGCCTCTAAGCCATCGGTTGGTCAAATAGCAGTCAATATGAAGTCCATTTGTGTCAGTCCACAAAATGCTAGTGTTAAGTAAATGCAAAAAAGTTGGATGTATTTTTAACAGTAGGCATACATATTAACCTGTGAAATATACAACATAAAGCAATAGAACACTTAATTAGATATAAAATAAAGAAAAACATCATATAAAGATAAACTCTTGGTCGTACCTTGAAGGCGTACTTGCGGATGATGTGGTCTTCAGGTTCCACGGCTGAGATGACATAGCTGGGCAGAGGAATACTACCCAGGACTGACTCTTCCCTACTGTCTGTTAGCAGAGAGAGAGGGAGAGATAGAAAGAGGTGGGAGATAGAGAGATGAAGGGCAGAGGAATGTCACTTACAGCCCACTAGTAACATTTCCCTCCTCCACCACTATAGTTCCCCCCCTCCGCACATGGCAGAAAAACCAGTCAATCACCCTTGTCCCTTTCATAGCCCTCCTCCACCACTATAGTCCCCCCCCCCATGGCAGAAAAACCAGTCAATCACCCCTGTCCCGTTCATAGCCCTCCTCCATACCACCAAACCTCTGAATCTCTCTCTGTCCATCCAGTTGGCATGGCCCGTTCATACCACTAAATATCTCTCTGCCCAGCCAGTTGGCATGGCCCGTTCATACCACTAAATATCTCTCTGCCCATCCAGTTGGCATGGCCCGTTCATACCACTAAATATCTCTCTGCCCAGCCAGTTGGCATGGCCCGTTCATACCACTAAATATCTCTCTGCCCATCCAGTTGGCATGGCCCGTTCATACCACTAAATATCTCTCTGCCCATCCAGTTGGCATGGCCCGTTCATACCACTAAATATCTCTCTGCCCATCCAGTTGGCATGGCCCGTTCATACCACTAAATATCTCTCTGCCTATCCAGTTGGCATGGCCCGTTCTTACCACTAAATATCTCTCTGCCCATCCAGTTGGCATGGCCCGTTCATACCACTAAATATCTCTCTGCCCATCCAGTTGGCATGGCCCGTCCATACCACTAAATATCTCTCTGCGCATCCAGTTGGCATGGCCGGTCCATACCACTAAATATCTCTCTGCCCAGCCAGTTGGCATGGCCCGTTCATACCACTAAATATCTCTCTGCCCAGCCAGTTGGCATGGCCCGTTCATACCACTAAATATCTCTCTGCCCAGCCAGTTGGCATGGCCCGTTCATACCACTAAATATCTCTCTGCCCAGCCAGTTGGCATGGCTGGTTCCCGTCCGGCATCAGTTATTGTCATGCCACTATGTGACCATTCTGAATACAGAGCCTGGTCATATCTTAATTAACTCACACAACTCTCACGGGGGGTTTCCACCGCTGTACACTAGAATTTGTGTGTGGGGTGTGTGTGTGTATGGTAGGTGGCTGTGTGTGTGCGCGTGCGCTGGATTAAAAAGTGTAATTGGTTAAAAATACATTCAAGGAGTTTTGAAGGAGACATTCCCCACATGGGGCCTCCGGACAGCGCTTTTATCTGCCCCTTACACAAACACACTGCAGAGGCTTTGCAGACCAGACCTGTCTGGGACAATGAGGATAGATTACATCCTAGCAGGACACCGGGGGAGTGACACAACATCTTCATGTTTAACCCACCACACACACACGTGTGTGTGTGTGTGTGTGTTTGTGTGTGTGTGTGTGTGAGAGAGAGAATGGAAGAAGTATGAAGAGCAAGATTAATGAAGAAGGAGACTGTAAAGAACAGAAATGGAGCTGATGTTGACTGAAAGAGATGAGATTGAGTGGGATGAAGATGCAGGGAGAGAGGGGGAATGAGAGGGAATGAGAGGGAGAGTCAAAGTGAGAGAAAGATTGAGACAGATTCCACAGAGCCCCAGGACAGCAACACAATTAGACCCAACCAAATCATGAGAAAACAGAAATAATTACTTGACACATTGGATAGAATTAACAAAAACAGAGCAAACTAGAATGCTATTTGGCCCTAAACAGTGAGTACACAGTGGCAGAATACCTGACCACATTCACAAGGCTCAGCTTATTTCCAGGCGCGCTAGGCAAATATTGTCATTCACAAGGCTCAGCTTATTTCCAGGCTCGTTAGGCAAATACTGTCATTCACAAAGCTCAGCTTATTTCCAGGCTCGTTAGGCAAATACTGTCATTCACAAAGCTCAGCTTATTTCCAGGCTCGTTAGGCAAATACTGTCATTCACAAAGCTCAGCTTATTTCCAGGCTCATTAGGCAAATACTGTCATTCACAAAAGCTCAGCCAAGATCGGCGTCTAGTCTTGAGAAAGGCATTTGCTGAAACATCGACTATAAATAGCTTATTTTATGGTAAAATTCTTGCCTTTCTATCAGAGCCAATATAACTTTAATAGGATAGTTTGATATGATGAACATTTGATGCAAAACAGATCATCATCTTTTTGTTTATTAGGATGTCCATTAGTTTCGCAGAATCAGCAACTACTCTTCCCGGGGTCCAGAAAAAAAAGACTCTGTATAATACTGTGTTGCCGTGAACTCATTTTGGACTTGGGGACTGTGAAGAGACCCCTGGCGGCATGCCTTGTGGGGTATGTATGGGTGTCTGAAGAGACCCCTGGTGGCATGCCTTGTGGGGTATGTATGGGTGTCTGAAGAGACCCCTGGTGGCATGCCTTGTGAGGTATGTATGGGTGTCTGAAGAGACCCCTGGTGGCATGCCTTGTGGGGTATGTATGGGTGTCTGAAGAGACCCCTGGTGGCATGCCTTGTGGGGTATGTATGGGTGTCTGAAGAGACCCCTGGTGCCATGTCTTGTGGGGCATGTATGGGTGTCTGAAGAGACCCCTGGTGGCATGCCTTGTGGGGTATGTGTGGGTGTATGAAAAGACCCCTGGTGGCATGCCTTGTGGGGTATGTATGGGTGTATGAAAAGACCCCTGGTGGCATGTCTTGTGGGGTATATATGGTGTCTGAAGAGACCCCTGGTGGCATGTCTTGTGGGGTATGTATGGGTGTCTGAAGAGACCCCTGGTGACATGTCTTGTGGGGTATGTATGGGTGTCTGAGCTGAATGTTATTTGATTATTCAGACATTCTGGAATTTCCATCAAATTTACATTTCTCATAAAAACTAGGAGAAGTAGTTCATCTCTCTTCAACCCTCAACCAGGAAAGACATGGCTTGCATGTTGTTGATATTACTTCTGTTTGTGCACTTCAGGGCAAGGCGTGCTGCTCTGTTTTGAGCCAGCTGCAGCTTTGCTAGGTCTTTCTTTGCTACACTTGACAGTAATCAAGAACCTCCTCCGAGATCTTGAAGGTATTGTGTTTGGGAGAAAACGTGGAGTTCATGTTTGAGAACTCTGTAGGTGCTTGGTTTGTAGCTTTTGTTACAGCATTTGAGTTGTAATGTTTGGTAGGCCCAGTGTTGGTTGCCTTTGTTTGGTAAACTTGCCACTGTGGTGGATAGTTGGTTGTGTGCTGAGTTGGAGAAAGTATATTGTTTAGTTTCCAGGACCCTGCCGAGGCTGGAGACTCTTGCTCTACTAGCTGTTGGGACATCGGTCTGAGGTGAGTACAATCGGTTGTGTACCTCAGTGTGAGATTTGGGTAGGGTAGTGAAACTCGCTACTCGGCACTATAGCCTTTCTTATTCCCTTGTTAGGCTTTGCGACGTGTCACACTTTGGAATATGTTGGGCATGGTTATTTGGTTTGTTATTTTTGTGTGGTGTCTGTGGACTGAGCAGTTGTCTAGGGGGCACATCCGTGGCTTGGGGGAATCTGCCAGCGTGCTGGGTGGTTTATTTCCTTGCCAGTGGGCCCAACGTATTCTCGCGGGGCAGAAACCTCAGAGATCGACAAGTATGATTAAAAATCCTACAATGTGATTTTCTGGATTTTTTTCTCATTTTGTCTGTCATAGTTGAAGTGTACCTATGATGAAAATTACAGGCCTCTCATCTTTTTTAAGTGGGAGAACTTGCACAATTGGTGGCTGACTAAATACTTTTTTGCCCGACTGTATGTAGCCAAATTTGATCTATGATCGTACGCTATCCATTTATGTTTTTTGTATGCTATTTTAACATGAGAATTAACCAATGATATCAGGCCACACCTGGCCATGATAAGACACCTGTGTGTCTTTTGACACTATATAAATGAGTCATCCCACATTGTTTTCATCAAGGTATAATGACAGACAGCTTGTCTGTCGAAACGTTGGACACAAATATTTTTGCATCTGAGCTTCTAGAGAGTGTGCGGCTCTCCTTTTTTTAAGTAATCAAGAAGGGACATGATTAGAGCCTGAACAACTAGTACAGGTGATGTTTGTGTCAAAAACACATAACATCTTTTTAGAACAGACATACTGTATTTCTCCCCATCTTCACAACAACTTTGTCAATATGACTTGAACATGATAATTGACGGTCCGATGTGTTACCTTGGAGTATAGCTTCCTCAACTTTCTCAATGGTCACACCCTTTATGTTCAACTTCAGTTGAGGTTTAGGTCTTACATAATGTTTTGAACCAAATACAATGCTTTTAGATAGAGATATATTAAAGACCTGTTTGTTATTGATCAGACATTCTGATACTGTCTGTAACTCCTTATTTAGAATTGCAGTGAGCTCCCTGGCTTTGGGTGCTGACATGTATTCAGATCATTGCACACTGTACATAGTCATTCTAGCTTTGTGTAAGACCAACGGCAAATCATTTGTAAAAATAGAGAAGAGTAAAGGCGCAAGGCAACTGCCCTGAGGGACACAGTAGTGAACATATCTGTTTCTTTCTTAATGCGTTTGAGCCAACCAGTTGTGTTGTGACAAGGTAGGGGTGGTATACAGAAGATAGCCCTATTTGGTTAAAAACCAAGTCCATATTATGGCAGCTCAAATAAGCAAATAGCTCAAATAAGCAAATAGAAACGACAGTTCATTATTTTAAACAATGAATGTCTTTCAATACGGAACATTTCAAGAACTTTGCAAGTTTCTTCAAGTGCAGGCGCAAAAACCATCAAGCACTATGATGAAACTGGCTCTCATGAGGACTGCCACAGGACTGGAAGACCCAGAGTTACATATTTGGCAGAGGATAAGTTCATTAGAGTTACCAGCCTCAGAATTTGCAGCCCAAATAAATGCTTCACAGAGTTCAAGTAACAGACACATCTCAACCTCAACTGGATCAGGCCTTCATGGTCGAATTGCTACAAAGAAACCACTACTAAAGGACACCAATAAGAAGAAGAGACTTGCTTGGGCCAAGAAACCCGAGCAATGGACATTAGACCGGTAGAAATGTGTCCTTTGGTCTGGAGTCCAAATTTTTGGTCCCAAACACTGTCTTTGTGAGACGCGGTGTGGGTTAAAGGATGATCTCCGAATGTGTATTTCCCACCATGAAGCATGGAGGAGGAGGTGTGATGGTGCTTTGCTTTGCTGGTGACACTGTCTGTGATTTATTTAGAATTCAAGGCACACTTAACCAGCATGGCTACTACAGAATTCTGCAGCAATACACCATCCCATCTGGTTTGTGCTTAGTGGGACTATCATTTCTTTTTCAACAGGACAATGACGCAACACACCTCCAGGCTGTGTAAGGGCTAGTTTACCAAGAATTAGAGTGATGGACTGCTGCATCAGATGACCTGGCCTCCACGATCCCCCGACCTCAACCAAATTGAGATGGTTTGGGATGAGTTGGACTGCAGAGTGAAAGAAAAGCAGCCAACAAGTGCTCGGCATATGTGGGAACTCCTTCAAGACTGTTGGAAAAACATCCCAGGTGAAGCTGGTTGAGAGAATGCCAAAAGTGTGCAATGCTGTCATCAAGGCAAAGGGTGGCTATTTGAAGAATCTCAAATATATTTTGATTTGTGTAACACAGTTTTTATGTCTTCACTATTATTCTACAATGTAGAAAATAGTAAAAATAATGAAAAACCTTTGAATGAGTAGATGTTCTAAACCTTTTGACCAGTAGTGTAAGTATTCAGACCTTTTATTCAGTACTTTGATGAACCACCTTTGGCAGCGATTACAGCTTTGAGTCTGCTTGGATATGACGCTACAAGCTTGGCACAATTGTATTTGGGGAGTTTCTCCCATTCTTCTCTGAATATTCTCTCAAGTTTTGTCAGGTTGGATGAGGAGCGTCGCGACACAGCTTTTTTCAGGTCTCTCCAGAGATGTTCGATCAGGTTCAAGTCCGGGCTCTGGCTCGGCCACTCAAGGACATTCAGAGACTTGTCCCGAAGCCACTCCTGCATTGTCTTCGCTGTGTGCTTAGGGTCGTTGTCCTGTTGGAAGGTGAATCTTCGCCCCAGTCTGAGGTACGGAGCGCTCTGGAGCAGGTTTTCATCAAGGATCTCTTGATGGACTTTGCTCCGTTAATACTTCCCTCGATCCTGACTGGTCTCCCAGTCCCTGCCGCTGAAAATCATCCCAACAGCATGATGCTGCCACCACCATGCTTCACCAAAGGGATGGTGCCAGGTTTCCTCCAGACTGAACTCTTTGGCCTTAATGCCAAGTGTCACATCTTGGTTTCATCAGACCATCAGTTCATCAGTCTGGGAGTCCTTTAGGTACCTTTTGGCAAACTGAGTGGGCTATCATGTGCCTTTTACTGAGGAGTGGCTTCTATCTGGCCACTACCATAAAGGCCTGATTGGTGGAGTGCTGCAGAGATGGATGTCCTTCTGGAAGGTTCTCCCATCTTCACAGAGGAAATCTGACAACGAGTTGGCGATAGATCACTAGCAGACTGGCACACAGGCTAGTAAGTACCTGGTTCATTCAGGAACGTACAACCCATTCTGTGCTCACACCTTGGTGCCAAGTCAGTGCTACAGAAACAGAGCTATAAAGTCATCAAGTCTACACTTACATACCAGGTCAAATCCCCCCTAGAGCACGCACACAATCGTCTCACCTTTGTAGTAGAACAGGCAGTAGTCAGCCAACACAAACCACTTCCTCTTCCAAAGCCTCATCCCAGAGCTGTCCTGAAAAAGAAAGGGAAAGAGAGTTTATTGGCCTGCTACATCTGCCATTGCTTTTTTACATTTATTTTTAACACTTTTTCAAACTCTCACAGGCAGGGAAGCAGATGGAAGACAAAACCCACTTCAAAACAGCTCTGGTCAAAAGTAGTGCACAACATAGGGAATAGGGTGCTATTTGGGAGGAAGACAGTGAAAACAGTCAACAAATAGACTTGAACAATACGATCCATACACCCAGCTAAGGCTGGGCAACAATATGGGCAACAAAAATAAATCTAATTGCAATTTTATGACCAAATATTGAGATATTAATGAAAACACTTGGGTGACTGGAATCATAAAAATAGTTATTGTTTGTAGCAATCTGTTGACTGCATTTTACCTAACAGAACAGCATGCAAACGTACAACATTAGTGGCAAACAGAGAAGGAGGAGGAACTGTACTGCTTGAGTGACAGGGGCAGTGCTTGGTGTGTGTGGGAAGAAGCCATTAGAGGAGAGAGGGAGAATCTCTTGCGATATGGATATTGTCAATATTGCAATTTCAATGTGAATTCAATTAATTGTGCAGCCCTATACAAAGATATCGGTTTATCCAATCTCTGTTGTCTTACAAACACCCATCAGCTATTGAGCTCTATCTTATATTTCCCACTATCAGCCAATCAGTGTTGTCCTACAAACCAATATCAAACAAAGAGCTCTATCCTACATGTCCCAGTACCAACTAATCAGTGTTGCCCTACAAACATCAACCAATGAGCTCTATCCTATATCTTCCACTATCAGCCAATCAGTGCTGTCCTATGAACACCTATCAACCAATGAGCTCTATCCTGTGTGTCGATGTTTCTCAACAAATGTTTTGTACCACTTTGTGTAAACCAATGAGCTTTGTTACCTGTCTATCACCTTCACTGGCTTGATTACCTTGTATATATGTCCCACTATCAGCCAATCAGAATTGTCCTTCAGACACCTATCAACCAATGAGTTCTATTCTGCTTGTGTCAAGCAACCCAACGCATGCCCATGTGATGTGTCCATGACCCCTGTTGCCATGGCAGCCTATGATAGACAGCAACAAGTAAGTGTGTGTGTATGTACAAGAGTATATGTGTACATGTGTGTGTTTCTCACCTGTTTGTAGAGCCATCCTCTCACCACCACTGGGACGTTGGGGTTCCTCTTGATGGACTGCTCACGCTTCCCAAAATGTAGCACCCTCCCACTGGACCTGGAGCCCTATAGGACACACACATCCATAGTGGTTGGTTATCTCACCCTCCCACTGGACCTGGAGCCCTATAGGACACACACATCCATAGTGGTTGGTTATCTCACCCTCCCACTGGACCTGGAGCCCTACAGGACACAGTCTATAGGGGTAGTGATAATTAGCTGTATAACAGTCTATAGGGGTAGTGATAATTAGCTGTATAACAGTCTATAGGGGTAGTGATAATTAGCTGTGTAACAGTCTATAGGGGTAGTGATAATTAGCTCTATAACAGTCTATAGGGGTAGTGATAATTAGCTGTATAACAGTCTATAGGGGTAGTGCTAATTAGCTGTATAACAGTCTATAGGGGTAGTGATAATTAGCTGTATAACAGTCTATAGGGGTAGTGATAATTAGCTGTATAACAGTCTATAGGGGTAGTGATAATTAGCTGTATAACAGTCTATAGGGGTAGTGATAATTAGCTGTATAACAGTCTATAGGGGTAGTGATAATTAGCTGTGTAACAGTCTATAGGGGTAGTGATAATTAGCTCTATAACAGTCTATAGGGGTAGTGATAATTAGCTGTATAACAGTCTATAGGGGTAGTGCTAATTAGCTGTATAACAGTCTATAGGGGTAGTGATAATTAGCTGTATAACAGTCTATAGGGGTAGTGATAATTAGCTGTATAACAGTCTATAGGGGTAGTGATAATTAGCTGTATAACAGTCTATAGGGGTAGTGATAATTAGCTGTATAACAGTCTATAGGGGTAGTGATAATTAGCTCTATAACAGTCTATAGGGGTCGTGATAATTAGCTGTATAACAGTCTATAGGGGTCGTGATAATTAGCTGTATAACAGTGTATAGGGGTCGTGATAATTAGCTGTGTAATTTGGGTGATTTTATTTGGCCCCCAAGTGTTCTTTCCTCTTCTTTTTTGTCATTGTTGGACACAAAAGACCATAAAAACACCAGCAAATCAGCTGCAAGTGATTTTAATTTAAGGAAATCTGTTCCCAAGTATTCCCACGAATAATAGAGACATGATTGTATACAAATGTAAGCAAGTTTTGAAATTATGTTTTAGTCAAAACATTAGATATGTTTGGGCTTCTTGCGGTCAATTTGAAGTCTACCATTTATTTGCAATTATGTTCCTGCACTCCGACCATCCGCTAAAGATAATAAATTGTCCAGTGGCTGAATCTAGATGATCCCTGGTCTACAGCAATAATGAACATAGTTACAGCTGAACATGTTAGATGTAGCTGTCAATAGGACAGCTGTTGATGGCTGATTGGAGCCCCTCTCGGTATGTGTGTGCGTGTGTGATCCTGTCCACAGGTGAGGATCAATCTAACAGCCATTAGTGAGACACAGCTGCGGGGTAAGGGCCATGAACCAATCACATGCACGCACAGACACACACACCGCATCGCCTGGACATGGTAGACACGACCAACCAACAGACCCAACGTATTCATGGAGACAATACCTGCACGCAGGCCTGTACACACTCACATTCTCCTACACACAAGCTCACACACGCACCAGCCGTCATTCATACATACATACAGTACATACCAACACAGACAGACAGCAAGTCACAATTAAAGTTCCTACAATTAAGTCCGATACAGTCCAAAGTATTAATATGATGCGCTATTATCTCTCTCGGTCCACCTGTATCATCTCTATCTGGGTCCACCTGTATCATCTCTCTCGGTCCACCTGTATCATCTCTTTCTGGGTCCACCTGTATCATCTCTTTCTGGGTCCACCTGTATCATCTCTTTCTGGGTCCACCTGTATCATCTCTTTCTGGGTCCACCTGTATCATCTCTTTCTGGGTCCAACTGTATCTTCTATCTGGGTCCAACTGTATCACCTCTCTGGGTCCAACTGTATCACCTCTCTGGGTCCAACTGTATCATCTCTCTGGGTCCAACTGTATCATCTCTTTCTTGGTCCAACTGTATCATCTCTTTCTGGGTCCACCTGTATCATCTCTTTCTGGGTCCACCTGTATCATCTCTTTCTGGGTGCAACTATATCATCTCTTTCTGGGTGCAACTGTATCACCTCTCTGGGTCCAACTGTATCTTCTATCTGGGTCCAACTGTATCATCTCTCTGGGTCCAACTGTATCATCTCTCTGGGTCCAACTGTATCATCTCTCTGGGTCCACCTATATCATCTCTTTCTGGGTCCAACTGTATCTTCTATCTGGGTCCAACTGTGTCATCTCTTTCTGGGTCCACCTGTGTCATCTCTTTCTGGGTCCACCTGTGTCATCTCTTTCTGGGTCCAACTGTGTCATCTCTTTCTGGGTCCAACTGTATCATCTCTTTCTGGGTCCACCTATATCATCTCTTTCTGGGTCCACCTGTATCATCTCTCTGGGTCCAACTGTATCATCTCTCTGGGTCCAACTGTATCATCTCTCTGGGTCCAACTGTATCATCTCTCTGGGTCAACCTTTATCATCTCTCTGGGTCAACCTTTATCATCTCTCTGGGTCCAACTGTATCATCTCTATGGGTCCAACTGTATCATCTCTCTGGGTCCACCTGTTTATGGGGTGGACATGATTTACCTCTGTGGAGCCTACTGCCCAGTGCTGTAATGAAAGGCAACTAAAGGACTCTCAGACCATGAGAAACAAGATTCTCTGGTCTGATGAAACCAAGATTGAACTCTTTGGCATGTATGCCAGGGCGTCACATCTGGAGGAAACCTGGCACCATCACTACGGTGAAGCATGGTGGTGGCAGCACCATGCTGTGTGGATGTTTTTCAGTGGCAGGGACTGGGAGACTAGTCAGGATCGAGGGAAAGATGAATGGAGCAAAGTACAGAAAGATCCTTGATGAAAAGCTGCTCCAGAGCGCTCGGGACCTCAGACTTGGGTCAAGGTTCACCTTCCAACAGGACAACGACCCTAAGCACACAGCCAAGACAGTGCAGGAGTGGCTTCAAGACAAGTCTCTGAATGTCCGTCCGCGATGCAGTGCGGACCGCTTCGCCACTCGGGAGGCCGTAAGCAATTAAATGTAACAAAGTCAGATGTAATGATTGGCTATGAGGTCCCTGATAATCTTCTTGGCCTTCCTGTGACACCGGGTGCTGTAGATGTCCTGGAGGGCAGGCAGTGTGCCCCCGATGATGCGTTGGGAAGACCGCACCAACCTCTGGAAAGCCCTGCGGTTGCAGTTGCCGTACCAGTCGGCTATAGAGCGCTGTTGCGCCTTCTTCACCACACTGTCTGTGTGGATGGATCATCTCAGATTGTCAGTGATGTGTACGCTGAGGAACTTGAAGATTTTCACCGTCACCGCAGCCTCGTCGATGTGGATGGGGGCGTGCTCCCTCGGTCTCCTGAAGTCCATGTTGAGGGAGAGGTTATTTTCCTGGCATCACTCCACCAGGGCCCTCAACTCCTCCCTGTAGGCTGTTTCGTCATTGATGGTAAATCAGGCCTACCACGGTCGTCTCGTCTGCAAACTTGATGATGGTGTTGGGAGGCGTGCGTGGGCACGCAGTCATGGGTGAACAGGGAGTATAGGAGGGGGCTGAGTACGTACCCTTGTTGGGGCCGTGTTGAGGATCAGCATAGTGGAGGTGTTGTTTCCTTCCTAACTAATCCCAACACTGCCACACACACACACACACACACACAAACACACACACACCATCACTCCCATCATCTCTGTTCCAAATCGGAGTGGGGCGTTACAGCAAAGGAGCTTGGATTAACTGGCGGGGCGTGGCGGCTGCGTGTGCTTTAGCTCCGTTGTCGGTAGCTCAGGGACACCGGCACTACAGCTCTACAGCTGGTGGAAATGGAAAACAGTGGCTAATTATAAAATGTAAATAACCGTGGCTGACCAAGCATGTTAGGTAGACACTACATGGCAGAAGCGCTGTCACAACAGAATCCCTTGTCTACGTGGTTTGTTGTAGTTTATTTTCAGGACGAGTAAAATATGGATTACTATTAGTGTCATCAAAAATTTTATTTAAAATTTGATGGCACTAACATCACTCCATACAGCAGGGTCTCTGATGTAAGATTCTGCTTTTGTCAGTGAAAGGCTATATAGTACACAAGATACATGCTCTACAGTGCCCAGGCTACATGCTATACAGTACAAAAGATACATGCTCTACAGTGCCCAGGCTACATGCTATACAGTACACAAGATACATGCTCTACAGTACACAAGCTACATGCTCTACAGTACACAAGCTACATTGCTCTACAGTACACAAGCTACGTGCTATACAGTACACAAGCTACGTGCTATACAGTACACAAGCTACGTGCTATACAGTGCACAAGCTACGTGCTATACAGTACACAAGCTACGTGCTATACAGTACACAAGCTTCGTGCTATACAGTACACAAGCTACGTGCTATACAGTACACAAGCTACGTGCTATACAGTACACAAGCTTCGTGCTATACAGTACACAAGCTACGTGCTATACAGTACACAAGCTACGTGCTATACAATACACAAGCTTCGTGCTATACAGTACACAAGCTTTGTGCTATACAGTACACAAGCTACGTGCTATACAGTACACAAGCTACGTGCTATACAGTACACAAGCTACGTGCTATACAGTACACAAGCTACGTGCTATACAGTACACAAGCTACGTGCTATACAGTACACAAGCTACGTGCTATACAATACACAAGCTTCGTGCTATACAGTACACAAGCTTTGTGCTATACAGTACACAAGCTACGTGCTATACAGTACACAAGCTACATGCTATACAGTACACAAGCTACATGCTATACAGTACACAAGCTACATGCTATACAGTACACAAGCTTCATGCTATACAGTACACAAGCTTCGTGCTATACAGTACACAAGCTACGTGCTATACAGTACACAAGCTACATGCTATACAGTACACAAGCTACATGCTATACAGTACACAAGCTACATGCTATACAGTACACAAGCTTCATGCTATACAGTACACAAGCTACATGCTATACAGTACACAAGCTTCATGCTATACAGTACACAAGCTACATGCTATACAGTACACAAGCTTCATGCTATACAGTACACAAGCTTCATGCTATACAGTATACATGCTCTTGATTCTATCATCCAGTTTCAGTATGTATTTGTCTGCTATTTACTATGTGGTGACAATACTTTGAAGAGTTTGACATGCTATTGACTCATGCGTCAGTAAACTGACACAGATGTTTAGTGCTGATGTTCGTCAGTAAAGCAAAGGATACGGTTTGATCTCTTATGGGCGCAGGGAGGGAAAGGAGGGAATGGGTAGGATCACCTGCCATGCGTCCCCAAATGGCACCCTATTCCCTACACAATGGGCTCTGGTCAAAAGTAGTGCCCTACAAAGGGAATAGGGTGCTATTTAGGACACCCCCCTGGGTTTACAGTGGTGAAAGGCTGTGGTGTCCCATGGTTACTGATCAGTTACAGTGAGATGGATATTCCCTATTGTCTGACGGTGTGTCATCTTCAATCATTGTCGGGCCACCTGTTGATGGGGCGGACATGATTTACCTCTTTGGAGCTGTGCATGTCTCTCTGTGTGTGTGTGTGTGTGTGTGTGTGAGTGAGTGAGAAAGGAGCACTGTGTGTGAGTGTGTGTGCTCTCCTGTTCTTTGCTAAAGAGAGGGAGATATGGAGAGAAGGAAAGAGTGAGGAATGGAAGAGCGCCTATATCATGCTGATGATACTGCCGTTTCAATAGCACCTGGCTTTAAACAATAGCCTGTTCACTAGCACCTGGTTTTAAACAATAGCCTGTTCACTAGCACCTGGCTTTAAACAATAGCCTGTTCACTAGCACCTGGCTTTAAACAATAGCCTGTTCACTAGCACCTGGCTTTAAACAATAGCCTGTTCACTAGCACCTGACTTTAAACAATAGCCTGTTCACTAGCACCTGGTTTTAAACAATAGACTGTTCACTAGCACCTGGTTTTAAACAATAGCCTGTTCACTAGCACCTGGTTTTAAACAATAGCCTGTTCACTAGCACCTGGCTTAGCAATAGCCTGTTCACTAGCACCTGGCTTTAAACAATAGCCTGATCCCTAGCACCTGGCTTTAAACAATAGCCTGTTCCCTAGCACCTGACTTTAAACAATAGCCTGTTCACTAGCACCTGGTTTTAAACAATAGCCTGTTCACTAGCACCTGGTTTTAAACAATAGCCTGTTCACTAGCAACTGGTTTTAAACAATAGCCTGTTCACTAGCACCTGGCTTAGCAATAGCCTGTTCACTAGCACCCGGCTTTAAACAATAGCCTGTTCACTAGCACCTGGCTTTAAACAATAGCCTGTTCACTAGCACCTGGCTTTAAACAATAGCCAGTTCACTATCACCTGGCTTTGAGCAGTAGCATTAAAGGGATATGGAGAAGTCAGAGCAGCCACTTAGAGTAGGGTGAGGGGGTGTTCTGTCGTTGTCACAGTAGAGCCTGGAGAGAAGACCCTGAGCTTGTTATGTTGAGATACGGACGCAAGCACACGCACACACCATGCACTTGACACACATACACATACCTTGCCTGTCACACTCAGCCCCACCTGCACCATTCCATTAGACATGTGCAGTCCAAGTGTAACTATGTTAGATCCACACATCTGACTTTCCCCCTCAAGAGTCTGCAGCTTTAATTAAATAAGCCCCCTACAGGCAGACAGAAGCCCCCCCCCCCCCCTCCACTCCCACCTCCTGTCCTCACCACTGTCTGGTAGCTTTTAATGGGGGCTTGCTGGGTGTGAGAGATCAGCGCCCCCCCCCCCTTAGCCATTCATCATCACCTAATGTCAGTCAGTGAAAATTACTTTTCCCTCTCTTTTGACCAGAGCTGCTCAAAAGTAGTGCCACATGCGGGAATCATCAGTTCACCTACTCTGCACCTCACAAAGACATGGAGGTTGAAGCCAAAAATCTCAAATTTGGACCAAAAGGACAGATTTCCACCGGTGTAATGTCCATTGCTTGTGTTTCTTGACCCAAGCAAGTCTCTTCTTCTTATTGGTGTCCTTTAGTAGTGGTTTCTTTGCAGCAATTCGACCATGAAGACCTGATTCACGCAGTCTCCTCTGAACAGTTGATGTTGAGATGTGTCTGTTACTTGAACTCTGTGAAGCATTTATTTGGGCAGAGGTAACTCTGGGTATTCCTTTCCTGTGGCGGTCCTCATGAGAGCCAGTTTCATCATAGTGCTTGATGGTTGTTGCGACTGCACTTGAAGAAACTTTCAAAGTTCTTTTTACATTTTCTGTATTGACTGACATTCATGTCTTAAAGTAATTATGGACTGTCACTTCTCTTTATTATCTATGCATAGTCACTTTAACTCTACCTACATGTACATATTACCTCAATTACCTCGACTAACCGGTTCCCCCGCACATTGACTCTGTACCGGTACCCCCTGTAATATAGCCTCACTTGTTATTTTACTGCTGCTGTTTAATTATTTGTTACTTTTACTTAACACTTTTTCTTAAAACTTCTTAAAGCTGCAATGTTGGTTAAGGGCTTGTAAGTAACCATTTCACTGTAAGGTCTACACCAGTTGAGCTGTTCTTTCCATAATATGGACTTGGTCTTTTACCAAATAGGGCT